>NC_064921.1:716173726-716354752 GCF_023897955.1 Schistocerca gregaria | reverse complement strand
ACATTTATTATCCCGCACACGCAGACGTGACGTTATCTCGGAAATGGAATCCTAAAACGGGTTTAAAAAAAGTCGTGCTTCCGCCCGGGATCGAACCGGGGACCTTCTGCGTGTAAAGCAGACGTGATAACCGCTACACCACGGAAACGACGGTTTTGCCGTTGTACTACCTGGAAAACCGTAGCTCCAACAGATTTTTCCTGCGTAAGCAAGGGCATCGGCTACGAGCTCCGTCCGATTCTAGAAGTTGCTATAGTAAAAGACAACGATAAAAACAATCAAACCGCAACAGCCAGGGAGAACGCTGGGTGAGCAGCAGCTCTGCACGGTGATAGCAAGAACGGAGGCGATAGTCATGTGCATCGAGAAGGCTCGTTGGTCTAGGGGTATGATTCCTGCTTCGGGTGCAGGAGGTCCCGGGTTCAAATCCCGGACGAGCCCTTGCGTTTTGTGCAAACGTGTGGCGACTACCGGCATGCCGGCGGCTGTTCCGCGCATTTCCTGCCCTCCAGGTAAGCACAAAAACCTAGTAGCCGGTTCTGAAAGAGTTTCATGTATCATTTGAGCCTTCTGCAGCCTGGTGGTTGGACGTTTGAAATTGATTTAAATGTTCACAGTAGAGATTGTAGCAAGTGTCTTGTTGAGTGCGACGAAAAAGTGATTACGCCCGGAATCGAAACGGAGACCTTCTGCCTGTTAGGCAGACGTGATAACCGCTACACCACGGAAACTGCTAAGCTCTGAGATCCACATGTGACACAACTTGCAGGACGATCACAACTTTGGCGTAAAAATCACTTTGCGGAAACGCACAATGCAGGTATTTCGCATTCGTACGCAACAATCGACAGCACCCTTGCCTGTCTGAATGCCACCACGAATAAGAGCCCAAGAAGTCGTCGGACAAGCTCGCGGCCGAGTCCTCGGTAGCATCAGCTACTCTTGCTTTCCGTACGAGCTACCGTCAATTCGCGCAGTCGCTATTGCATATGATGTCACCAAAAGCAATCACTTCGTTAGCGGCAAGGAGCCCGGGCCCAGCGGTAGCTCTACATGGAGGCACCAGCAGCCCCGACAGGCCGCCTCTGGCGCGCCGGCGTCCGGACCCGCGACCCCTAATGACGTTGCAGTCGATGTATTTCTTAATATCGCTTTTGGAAGAAGCAAGCCAGGTGTAAATCACACAGTATTTTACTGATGATCTGGAAACGCAAATTTAGAACAAGTAGAACATTATATAAAATTTGTTGTGTGGTCGAGCGGAACCCACCCTTCGCTCTTCCCAGATTATCGTTGCTGCACGGAATGATTGTTAAAGCACCGACGGCTTCAGAGTTCGTCTTCTCCAACGTTTGCTTTTGCAGTACATTCCGCAATCTTTTCGTTATGAGTCGTCTGTTTCGGTTTCCCGATGTAGTTTTGCTCACAGCTCCCGACTTCTCTTAACCCCGAGCCACCACTAGCCGAAAATTCCGCACTGCAGTCCGGTCAATCTGCAGAGCTCGATAAGAGCATCGCGGTCGTTCCTGAGCTAATGAAACGGCCGTGTCTGTAGTTGTTCCCAGATGTCTCCCACAGCAACGGCCTCCCGGACGCCTGCATTACAGGAGTACGCCCCTACTCCCAGCCATACAATTGCATTTGAAAGCAGAATAACATGAGCTACAGAGCAACTCCGACTTTTGTGTCTGACCTACTTTTAATGATACTGTGGTCGGTTTAGTTACTACTATCGCTGCTGGACGAAGCAGACCAGTTGAAAGCCACACGGTATTCTTGTAACGAACAGGTAATGGAAATTTAGGTAAAACGATATCAAAAAAAGTTGCGTGGTGGAGCGACACATACAGTTGGCTCTTCGTAGATGATCATTGCTGCACGGAATAATTCTTAAGGCACCGACGCCTTCAGGAGTCGTGTTTGGAAGTTTTGCTTGCAGTATATTCCGCTATCTTTTCGTTATGAGTTGGTGTTTCGGCTTCCCGGTGTTTTTTTGTTTAGTGCATTTGCCTTCCCTTGACGCTAAGAAAGCACATGACGAAAGTGAAACACCACCGTCTGTTCATCTGCAGAGTGCGATGAAATTATTCACTCTACATTCATTGCCTTTAATATTCTTTCCATCAGTGGTGGGCGCTGCCTTCAGAAAGCGCTTTTCTTTCTGATTTACATGAAAGTTTGTGTTCCTCGGAACTGGACTGCTTGGGATTACCTTCACTGCCACCGGCAGGTGGCTCGTTGGTCTAGGGGTATGATTCCTGCTTTGGGTGCAGGAGGTCCTGGGTTCAAATCCCGGACGAGCCCTATCGTTTTGACCGTGCTGAAGAGTAGGTGGAGCTCACCCACGTTTGTAGCTCTGCAATGAAGAACAGATGCGTGCCGCAGCACGCTGTGTGTGGCCCTACGGTCATGAAGGGACCGTTTGATATGGCAAGAATCTGATACCAGTAAATTACATAGGTCGATTTCTGTAGAAGAGCCGACAGTAATCTTGCATGCAACGGAAAACAAAGGTTGTCTTTGCAGAACGTGTGCACCGTGAGTGGAGACGAAGCTCAATCGTGGAGCAGTCTACCTTCATCTGATTAGCGACAACGTCAACCAAAGAGTGGGATACAAGACTGAGCGTAGTTACGAGTTTCTCACTATTAGTTATGTTCACACTTCAACAGAGTTGTGACAAGGCGAGTGCAAAGAGATCAGGAAAGCCAGTATGAAGCGAACTTGAAGTAGTCTTGAAGAAATGGATACTAAATTTTGCAGGCCAGAATGGAGCTACGAGCGTTCTGAGTTACTGAATACCGGTGCACTATGGGAGCAAGAGCATTTGACAGTAAAATGAGGTAGCACACGACATTTATTATCCCGCACACGCAGACGTGACGTTATCTCGGAAATGGAATCCTAAAACGGGTTTAAAAAAAGTCGTGCTTCCGCCCGGGATCGAACCGGGGACCTTCTGCGTGTAAAGCAGACGTGATAACCGCTACACCACGGAAACGACGGTTTTGCCGTTGTACTACCTGGAAAACCGTAGCTCCAACAGATTTTTCCTGCGTAAGCAAGGGCATCGGCTACGAGCTCCGTCCGATTCTAGAAGTTGCTATAGTAAAAGACAACGATAAAAACAATCAAACCGCAACAGCCAGGGAGAACGCTGGGTGAGCAGCAGCTCTGCACGGTGATAGCAAGAACGGAGGCGATAGTCATGTGCATCGAGAAGGCTCGTTGGTCTAGGGGTATGATTCCTGCTTCGGGTGCAGGAGGTCCCGGGTTCAAATCCCGGACGAGCCCTTGCGTTTTGTGCAAACGTGTGGCGACTACCGGCATGCCGGCGGCTGTTCCGCGCATTTCCTGCCCTCCAGGTAAGCACAAAAACCTAGTAGCCGGTTCTGAAAGAGTTTCATGTATCATTTGAGCCTTCTGCAGCCTGGTGGTTGGACGTTTGAAATTGATTTAAATGTTCACAGTAGAGATTGTAGCAAGTGTCTTGTTGAGTGCGACGAAAAAGTGATTACGCCCGGAATCGAAACGGAGACCTTCTGCCTGTTAGGCAGACGTGATAACCGCTACACCACGGAAACTGCTAAGCTCTGAGATCCACATGTGACACAACTTGCAGGACGATCACAACTTTGGCGTAAAAATCACTTTGCGGAAACGCACAATGCAGGTATTTCGCATTCGTACGCAACAATCGACAGCACCCTTGCCTGTCTGAATGCCACCACGAATAAGAGCCCAAGAAGTCGTCGGACAAGCTCGCGGCCGAGTCCTCGGTAGCATCAGCTACTCTTGCTTTCCGTACGAGCTACCGTCAATTCGCGCAGTCGCTATTGCATATGATGTCACCAAAAGCAATCACTTCGTTAGCGGCAAGGAGCCCGGGCCCAGCGGTAGCTCTACATGGAGGCACCAGCAGCCCCGACAGGCCGCCTCTGGCGCGCCGGCGTCCGGACCCGCGACCCCTAATGACGTTGCAGTCGATGTATTTCTTAATATCGCTTTTGGAAGAAGCAAGCCAGGTGTAAATCACACAGTATTTTACTGATGATCTGGAAACGCAAATTTAGAACAAGTAGAACATTATATAAAATTTGTTGTGTGGTCGAGCGGAACCCACCCTTCGCTCTTCCCAGATTATCGTTGCTGCACGGAATGATTGTTAAAGCACCGACGGCTTCAGAGTTCGTCTTCTCCAACGTTTGCTTTTGCAGTACATTCCGCAATCTTTTCGTTATGAGTCGTCTGTTTCGGTTTCCCGATGTAGTTTTGCTCACAGCTCCCGACTTCTCTTAACCCCGAGCCACCACTAGCCGAAAATTCCGCACTGCAGTCCGGTCAATCTGCAGAGCTCGATAAGAGCATCGCGGTCGTTCCTGAGCTAATGAAACGGCCGTGTCTGTAGTTGTTCCCAGATGTCTCCCACAGCAACGGCCTCCCGGACGCCTGCATTACAGGAGTACGCCCCTACTCCCAGCCATACAATTGCATTTGAAAGCAGAATAACATGAGCTACAGAGCAACTCCGACTTTTGTGTCTGACCTACTTTTAATGATACTGTGGTCGGTTTAGTTACTACTATCGCTGCTGGACGAAGCAGACCAGTTGAAAGCCACACGGTATTCTTGTAACGAACAGGTAATGGAAATTTAGGTAAAACGATATCAAAAAAAGTTGCGTGGTGGAGCGACACATACAGTTGGCTCTTCGTAGATGATCATTGCTGCACGGAATAATTCTTAAGGCACCGACGCCTTCAGGAGTCGTGTTTGGAAGTTTTGCTTGCAGTATATTCCGCTATCTTTTCGTTATGAGTTGGTGTTTCGGCTTCCCGGTGTTTTTTTGTTTAGTGCATTTGCCTTCCCTTGACGCTAAGAAAGCACATGACGAAAGTGAAACACCACCGTCTGTTCATCTGCAGAGTGCGATGAAATTATTCACTCTACATTCATTGCCTTTAATATTCTTTCCATCAGTGGTGGGCGCTGCCTTCAGAAAGCGCTTTTCTTTCTGATTTACATGAAAGTTTGTGTTCCTCGGAACTGGACTGCTTGGGATTACCTTCACTGCCACCGGCAGGTGGCTCGTTGGTCTAGGGGTATGATTCCTGCTTTGGGTGCAGGAGGTCCTGGGTTCAAATCCCGGACGAGCCCTATCGTTTTGACCGTGCTGAAGAGTAGGTGGAGCTCACCCACGTTTGTAGCTCTGCAATGAAGAACAGATGCGTGCCGCAGCACGCTGTGTGTGGCCCTACGGTCATGAAGGGACCGTTTGATATGGCAAGAATCTGATACCAGTAAATTACATAGGTCGATTTCTGTAGAAGAGCCGACAGTAATCTTGCATGCAACGGAAAACAAAGGTTGTCTTTGCAGAACGTGTGCACCGTGAGTGGAGACGAAGCTCAATCGTGGAGCAGTCTACCTTCATCTGATTAGCGACAACGTCAACCAAAGAGTGGGATACAAGACTGAGCGTAGTTACGAGTTTCTCACTATTAGTTATGTTCACACTTCAACAGAGTTGTGACAAGGCGAGTGCAAAGAGATCAGGAAAGCCAGTATGAAGCGAACTTGAAGTAGTCTTGAAGAAATGGATACTAAATTTTGCAGGCCAGAATGGAGCTACGAGCGTTCTGAGTTACTGAATACCGGTGCACTATGGGAGCAAGAGCATTTGACAGTAAAATGAGGTAGCACACGACATTTATTATCCCGCACACGCAGACGTGACGTTATCTCGGAAATGGAATCCTAAAACGGGTTTAAAAAAAGTCGTGCTTCCGCCCGGGATCGAACCGGGGACCTTCTGCGTGTAAAGCAGACGTGATAACCGCTACACCACGGAAACGACGGTTTTGCCGTTGTACTACCTGGAAAACCGTAGCTCCAACAGATTTTTCCTGCGTAAGCAAGGGCATCGGCTACGAGCTCCGTCCGATTCTAGAAGTTGCTATAGTAAAAGACAACGATAAAAACAATCAAACCGCAACAGCCAGGGAGAACGCTGGGTGAGCAGCAGCTCTGCACGGTGATAGCAAGAACGGAGGCGATAGTCATGTGCATCGAGAAGGCTCGTTGGTCTAGGGGTATGATTCCTGCTTCGGGTGCAGGAGGTCCCGGGTTCAAATCCCGGACGAGCCCTTGCGTTTTGTGCAAACGTGTGGCGACTACCGGCATGCCGGCGGCTGTTCCGCGCATTTCCTGCCCTCCAGGTAAGCACAAAAACCTAGTAGCCGGTTCTGAAAGAGTTTCATGTATCATTTGAGCCTTCTGCAGCCTGGTGGTTGGACGTTTGAAATTGATTTAAATGTTCACAGTAGAGATTGTAGCAAGTGTCTTGTTGAGTGCGACGAAAAAGTGATTACGCCCGGAATCGAAACGGAGACCTTCTGCCTGTTAGGCAGACGTGATAACCGCTACACCACGGAAACTGCTAAGCTCTGAGATCCACATGTGACACAACTTGCAGGACGATCACAACTTTGGCGTAAAAATCACTTTGCGGAAACGCACAATGCAGGTATTTCGCATTCGTACGCAACAATCGACAGCACCCTTGCCTGTCTGAATGCCACCACGAATAAGAGCCCAAGAAGTCGTCGGACAAGCTCGCGGCCGAGTCCTCGGTAGCATCAGCTACTCTTGCTTTCCGTACGAGCTACCGTCAATTCGCGCAGTCGCTATTGCATATGATGTCACCAAAAGCAATCACTTCGTTAGCGGCAAGGAGCCCGGGCCCAGCGGTAGCTCTACATGGAGGCACCAGCAGCCCCGACAGGCCGCCTCTGGCGCGCCGGCGTCCGGACCCGCGACCCCTAATGACGTTGCAGTCGATGTATTTCTTAATATCGCTTTTGGAAGAAGCAAGCCAGGTGTAAATCACACAGTATTTTACTGATGATCTGGAAACGCAAATTTAGAACAAGTAGAACATTATATAAAATTTGTTGTGTGGTCGAGCGGAACCCACCCTTCGCTCTTCCCAGATTATCGTTGCTGCACGGAATGATTGTTAAAGCACCGACGGCTTCAGAGTTCGTCTTCTCCAACGTTTGCTTTTGCAGTACATTCCGCAATCTTTTCGTTATGAGTCGTCTGTTTCGGTTTCCCGATGTAGTTTTGCTCACAGCTCCCGACTTCTCTTAACCCCGAGCCACCACTAGCCGAAAATTCCGCACTGCAGTCCGGTCAATCTGCAGAGCTCGATAAGAGCATCGCGGTCGTTCCTGAGCTAATGAAACGGCCGTGTCTGTAGTTGTTCCCAGATGTCTCCCACAGCAACGGCCTCCCGGACGCCTGCATTACAGGAGTACGCCCCTACTCCCAGCCATACAATTGCATTTGAAAGCAGAATAACATGAGCTACAGAGCAACTCCGACTTTTGTGTCTGACCTACTTTTAATGATACTGTGGTCGGTTTAGTTACTACTATCGCTGCTGGACGAAGCAGACCAGTTGAAAGCCACACGGTATTCTTGTAACGAACAGGTAATGGAAATTTAGGTAAAACGATATCAAAAAAAGTTGCGTGGTGGAGCGACACATACAGTTGGCTCTTCGTAGATGATCATTGCTGCACGGAATAATTCTTAAGGCACCGACGCCTTCAGGAGTCGTGTTTGGAAGTTTTGCTTGCAGTATATTCCGCTATCTTTTCGTTATGAGTTGGTGTTTCGGCTTCCCGGTGTTTTTTTGTTTAGTGCATTTGCCTTCCCTTGACGCTAAGAAAGCACATGACGAAAGTGAAACACCACCGTCTGTTCATCTGCAGAGTGCGATGAAATTATTCACTCTACATTCATTGCCTTTAATATTCTTTCCATCAGTGGTGGGCGCTGCCTTCAGAAAGCGCTTTTCTTTCTGATTTACATGAAAGTTTGTGTTCCTCGGAACTGGACTGCTTGGGATTACCTTCATTGCCACCGGCAGGTGGCTCGTTGGTCTAGGGGTATGATTCCTGCTTTGGGTGCAGGAGGTCCTGGGTTCAAATCCCGGACGAGCCCTATCGTTTTGACCGTGCTGAAGAGTAGGTGGAGCTCACCCACGTTTGTAGCTCTGCAATGAAGAACAGATGCGTGCCGCAGCACGCTGTGTGTGGCCCTACGGTCATGAAGGGACCGTTTGATATGGCAAGAATCTGATACCAGTAAATTACATAGGTCGATTTCTGTAGAAGAGCCGACAGTAATCTTGCATGCAACGGAAAACAAAGGTTGTCTTTGCAGAACGTGTGCACCGTGAGTGGAGACGAAGCTCAATCGTGGAGCAGTCTACCTTCATCTGATTAGCGACAACGTCAACCAAAGAGTGGGATACAAGACTGAGCGTAGTTACGAGTTTCTCACTATTAGTTATGTTCACACTTCAACAGAGTTGTGACAAGGCGAGTGCAAAGAGATCAGGAAAGCCAGTATGAAGCGAACTTGAAGTAGTCTTGAAGAAATGGATACTAAATTTTGCAGGCCAGAATGGAGCTACGAGCGTTCTGAGTTACTGAATACCGGTGCACTATGGGAGCAAGAGCATTTGACAGTAAAATGAGGTAGCACACGACATTTATTATCCCGCACACGCAGACGTGACGTTATCTCGGAAATGGAATCCTAAAACGGGTTTAAAAAAAGTCGTGCTTCCGCCCGGGATCGAACCGGGGACCTTCTGCGTGTAAAGCAGACGTGATAACCGCTACACCACGGAAACGACGGTTTTGCCGTTGTACTACCTGGAAAACCGTAGCTCCAACAGATTTTTCCTGCGTAAGCAAGGGCATCGGCTACGAGCTCCGTCCGATTCTAGAAGTTGCTATAGTAAAAGACAACGATAAAAACAATCAAACCGCAACAGCCAGGGAGAACGCTGGGTGAGCAGCAGCTCTGCACGGTGATAGCAAGAACGGAGGCGATAGTCATGTGCATCGAGAAGGCTCGTTGGTCTAGGGGTATGATTCCTGCTTCGGGTGCAGGAGGTCCCGGGTTCAAATCCCGGACGAGCCCTTGCGTTTTGTGCAAACGTGTGGCGACTACCGGCATGCCGGCGGCTGTTCCGCGCATTTCCTGCCCTCCAGGTAAGCACAAAAACCTAGTAGCCGGTTCTGAAAGAATTTCATGTATCATTTGAGCCTTCTGCAGCCTGGTGGTTGGACGTTTGAAATTGATTTAAATGTTCACAGTAGAGATTGTAGCAAGTGTCTTGTTGAGTGCGACGAAAAAGTGATTACGCCCGGAATCGAAACGGAGACCTTCTGCCTGTTAGGCAGACGTGATAACCGCTACACCACGGAAACTGCTAAGCTCTGAGATCCACATGTGACACAACTTGCAGGACGATCACAACTTTGGCGTAAAAATCACTTTGCGGAAACGCACAATGCAGGTATTTCGCATTCGTACGCAACAATCGACAGCACCCTTGCCTGTCTGAATGCCACCACGAATAAGAGCCCAAGAAGTCGTCGGACAAGCTCGCGGCCGAGTCCTCGGTAGCATCAGCTACTCTTGCTTTCCGTACGAGCTACCGTCAATACGCGCAGTCGCTATTGCATATGATGTCACCAAAAGCAATCACTTCGTTAGCGGCAAGGAGCCCGGGCCCAGCGGTAGCTCTACATGGAGGCACCAGCAGCCCCGACAGGCCGCCGCTGGCGCGCCGGCGTCCGGACCCGCGACCCCTAATGACGTTGCAGTCGATGTATTTCTTAATATCGCTTTTGGAAGAAGCAAGCCAGGTGTAAATCACACAGTATTTTACTGATGATCTGGAAACGCAAATTTAGAACAAGTAGAACATTATATAAAATTTGTTGTGTGGTCGAGCGGAACCCACCCTTCGCTCTTCCCAGATTATCGTTGCTGCACGGAATGATTGTTAAAGCACCGACGGCTTCAGAGTTCGTCTTCTCCAACGTTTGCTTTTGCAGTACATTCCGCAATCTTTTCGTTATGAGTCGTCTGTTTCGGTTTCCCGATGTAGTTTTGCTCACAGCTCCCGACTTCTCTTAACCCCGAGCCACCACTAGCCGAAAATTCCGCACTGCAGTCCGGTCAATCTGCAGAGCTCGATAAGAGCATCGCGGTCGTTCCTGAGCTAATGAAACGGCCGTGTCTGTAGTTGTTCCCAGATGTCTCCCACAGCAACGGCCTCCCGGACGCCTGCATTACAGGAGTACGCCCCTACTCCCAGCCATACAATTGCATTTGAAAGCAGAATAACATGAGCTACAGAGCAACTCCGACTTTTGTGTCTGACCTACTTTTAATGATACTGTGGTCGGTTTAGTTACTACTATCGCTGCTGGACGAAGCAGACCAGTTGAAAGCCACACGGTATTCTTGTAACGAACAGGTAATGGAAATTTAGGTAAAACGATATCAAAAAAAGTTGCGTGGTGGAGCGACACATACAGTTGGCTCTTCGTAGATGATCATTGCTGCACGGAATAATTCTTAAGGCACCGACGCCTTCAGGAGTCGTGTTTGGAAGTTTTGCTTGCAGTATATTCCGCTATCTTTTCGTTATGAGTTGGTGTTTCGGCTTCCCGGTGTTTTTTTGTTTAGTGCATTTGCCTTCCCTTGACGCTAAGAAAGCACATGACGAAAGTGAAACACCACCGTCTGTTCATCTGCAGAGTGCGATGAAATTATTCACTCTACATTCATTGCCTTTAATATTCTTTCCATCAGTGGTGGGCGCTGCCTTCAGAAAGCGCTTTTCTTTCTGATTTACATGAAAGTTTGTGTTCCTCGGAGCTGGACTGCTTGGGATTACCTTCACTGCCACCGGCAGGTGGCTCGTTGGTCTAGGGGTATGATTCCTGCTTTGGGTGCAGGAGGTCCTGGGTTCAAATCCCGGACGAGCCCTATCGTTTTGACCGTGCTGAAGAGTAGGTGGAGCTCACCCACGTTTGTAGCTCTGCAATGAAGAACAGATGCGTGCCGCAGCACGCTGTGTGTGGCCCTACGGTCATGAAGGGACCGTTTGATATGGCAAGAATCTGATACCAGTAAATTACATAGGTCGATTTCTGTAGAAGAGCCGACAGTAATCTTGCATGCAACGGAAAACAAAGGTTGTCTTTGCAGAACGTGTGCACCGTGAGTGGAGACGAAGCTCAATCGTGGAGCAGTCTACCTTCATCTGATTAGCGACAACGTCAACCAAAGAGTGGGATACAAGACTGAGCGTAGTTACGAGTTTCTCACTATTAGTTATGTTCACACTTCAACAGAGTTGTGACAAGGCGAGTGCAAAGAGATCAGGAAAGCCAGTATGAAGCGAACTTGAAGTAGTCTTGAAGAAATGGATACTAAATTTTGCAGGCCAGAATGGAGCTACGAGCGTTCTGAGTTACTGAATACCGGTGCACTATGGGAGCAAGAGCATTTGACAGTAAAATGAGGTAGCACACGACATTTATTATCCCGCACACGCAGACGTGACGTTATCTCGGAAATGGAATCCTAAAACGGGTTTAAAAAAAGTCGTGCTTCCGCCCGGGATCGAACCGGGGACCTTCTGCGTGTAAAGCAGACGTGATAACCGCTACACCACGGAAACGACGGTTTTGCCGTTGTACTACCTGGAAAACCGTAGCTCCAACAGATTTTTCCTGCGTAAGCAAGGGCATCGGCTACGAGCTCCGTCCGATTCTAGAAGTTGCTATAGTAAAAGACAACGATAAAAACAATCAAACCGCAACAGCCAGGGAGAACGCTGGGTGAGCAGCAGCTCTGCACGGTGATAGCAAGAACGGAGGCGATAGTCATGTGCATCGAGAAGGCTCGTTGGTCTAGGGGTATGATTCCTGCTTCGGGTGCAGGAGGTCCCGGGTTCAAATCCCGGACGAGCCCTTGCGTTTTGTGCAAACGTGTGGCGACTACCGGCATGCCGGCGGCTGTTCCGCGCATTTCCTGCCCTCCAGGTAAGCACAAAAACCTAGTAGCCGGTTCTGAAAGAATTTCATGTATCATTTGAGCCTTCTGCAGCCTGGTGGTTGGACGTTTGAAATTGATTTAAATGTTCACAGTAGAGATTGTAGCAAGTGTCTTGTTGAGTGCGACGAAAAAGTGATTACGCCCGGAATCGAAACGGAGACCTTCTGCCTGTTAGGCAGACGTGATAACCGCTACACCACGGAAACTGCTAAGCTCTGAGATCCACATGTGACACAACTTGCAGGACGATCACAACTTTGGCGTAAAAATCACTTTGCGGAAACGCACAATGCAGGTATTTCGCATTCGTACGCAACAATCGACAGCACCCTTGCCTGTCTGAATGCCACCACGAATAAGAGCCCAAGAAGTCGTCGGACAAGCTCGCGGCCGAGTCCTCGGTAGCATCAGCTACTCTTGCTTTCCGTACGAGCTACCGTCAATTCGCGCAGTCGCTATTGCATATGATGTCACCAAAAGCAATCACTTCGTTAGCGGCAAGGAGCCCGGGCCCAGCGGTAGCTCTACATGGAGGCACCAGCAGCCCCGACAGGCCGCCTCTGGCGCGCCGGCGTCCGGACCCGCGACCCCTAATGACGTTGCAGTCGATGTATTTCTTAATATCGCTTTTGGAAGAAGCAAGCCAGGTGTAAATCACACAGTATTTTACTGATGATCTGGAAACGCAAATTTAGAACAAGTAGAACATTATATAAAATTTGTTGTGTGGTCGAGCGGAACCCACCCTTCGCTCTTCCCAGATTATCGTTGCTGCACGGAATGATTGTTAAAGCACCGACGGCTTCAGAGTTCGTCTTCTCCAACGTTTGCTTTTGCAGTACATTCCGCAATCTTTTCGTTATGAGTCGTCTGTTTCGGTTTCCCGATGTAGTTTTGCTCACAGCTCCCGACTTCTCTTAACCCCGAGCCACCACTAGCCGAAAATTCCGCACTGCAGTCCGGTCAATCTGCAGAGCTCGATAAGAGCATCGCGGTCGTTCCTGAGCTAATGAAACGGCCGTGTCTGTAGTTGTTCCCAGATGTCTCCCACAGCAACGGCCTCCCGGACGCCTGCATTACAGGAGTACGCCCCTACTCCCAGCCATACAATTGCATTTGAAAGCAGAATAACATGAGCTACAGAGCAACTCCGACTTTTGTGTCTGACCTACTTTTAATGATACTGTGGTCGGTTTAGTTACTACTATCGCTGCTGGACGAAGCAGACCAGTTGAAAGCCACACGGTATTCTTGTAACGAACAGGTAATGGAAATTTAGGTAAAACGATATCAAAAAAAGTTGCGTGGTGGAGCGACACATACAGTTGGCTCTTCGTAGATGATCATTGCTGCACGGAATAATTCTTAAGGCACCGACGCCTTCAGGAGTCGTGTTTGGAAGTTTTGCTTGCAGTATATTCCGCTATCTTTTCGTTATGAGTTGGTGTTTCGGCTTCCCGGTGTTTTTTTGTTTAGTGCATTTGCCTTCCCTTGACGCTAAGAAAGCACATGACGAAAGTGAAACACCACCGTCTGTTCATCTGCAGAGTGCGATGAAATTATTCACTCTACATTCATTGCCTTTAATATTCTTTCCATCAGTGGTGGGCGCTGCCTTCAGAAAGCGCTTTTCTTTCTGATTTACATGAAAGTTTGTGTTCCTCGGAGCTGGACTGCTTGGGATTACCTTCACTGCCACCGGCAGGTGGCTCGTTGGTCTAGGGGTATGATTCCTGCTTTGGGTGCAGGAGGTCCCGGGTTCAAATCCCGGACGAGCCCTATCGTTTTGACCGTGCTGAAGAGTAGGTGGAGCACACCCACGTTTGTAGCTCTGCAATGAAGAACAGATGCGTGCCGCAGCACGCTGTGTGTGGCCCTACGGTCATGAAGGGACCGTTTGATATGGCAAGAATCTGATACCAGTAAATTACATAGGTCGATTTCTGTAGAAGAGCCGACAGTAATCTTGCATGCAACGGAAAACAAAGGTTGTCTTTGCAGAACGTGTGCACCGTGAGTGGAGACGAAGCTCAATCGTGGAGCAGTCTACCTTCATCTGATTAGCGACAACGTCAACCAAAGAGTGGGATACAAGACTGAGCGTAGTTACGAGTTTCTCACTATTAGTTATGTTCACACTTCAACAGAGTTGTGACAAGGCGAGTGCAAAGAGATCAGGAAAGCCAGTATGAAGCGAACTTGAAGTAGTCTTGAAGAAATGGATACTAAATTTTGCAGGCCAGAATGGAGCTACGAGCGTTCTGAGTTACTGAATACCGGTGCACTATGGGAGCAAGAGCATTTGACAGTAAAATGAGGTAGCACACGACATTTATTATCCCGCACACGCAGACGTGACGTTATCTCGGAAATGGAATCCTAAAACGGGTTTAAAAAAAGTCGTGCTTCCGCCCGGGATCGAACCGGGGACCTTCTGCGTGTAAAGCAGACGTGATAACCGCTACACCACGGAAACGACGGTTTTGCCGTTGTACTACCTGGAAAACCGTAGCTCCAACAGATTTTTCCTGCGTAAGCAAGGGCATCGGCTACGAGCTCCGTCCGATTCTAGAAGTTGCTATAGTAAAAGACAACGATAAAAACAATCAAACCGCAACAGCCAGGGAGAACGCTGGGTGAGCAGCAGCTCTGCACGGTGATAGCAAGAACGGAGGCGATAGTCATGTGCATCGAGAAGGCTCGTTGGTCTAGGGGTATGATTCCTGCTTCGGGTGCAGGAGGTCCCGGGTTCAAATCCCGGACGAGCCCTTGCGTTTTGTGCAAACGTGTGGCGACTACCGGCATGCCGGCGGCTGTTCCGCGCATTTCCTGCCCTCCAGGTAAGCACAAAAACCTAGTAGCCGGTTCTGAAAGAATTTCATGTATCATTTGAGCCTTCTGCAGCCTGGTGGTTGGACGTTTGAAATTGATTTAAATGTTCACAGTAGAGATTGTAGCAAGTGTCTTGTTGAGTGCGACGAAAAAGTGATTACGCCCGGAATCGAAACGGAGACCTTCTGCCTGTTAGGCAGACGTGATAACCGCTACACCACGGAAACTGCTAAGCTCTGAGATCCACATGTGACACAACTTGCAGGACGATCACAACTTTGGCGTAAAAATCACTTTGCGGAAACGCACAATGCAGGTATTTCGCATTCGTACGCAACAATCGACAGCACCCTTGCCTGTCTGAATGCCACCACGAATAAGAGCCCAAGAAGTCGTCGGACAAGCTCGCGGCCGAGTCCTCGGTAGCATCAGCTACTCTTGCTTTCCGTACGAGCTACCGTCAATTCGCGCAGTCGCTATTGCATATGATGTCACCAAAAGCAATCACTTCGTTAGCGGCAAGGAGCCCGGGCCCAGCGGTAGCTCTACATGGAGGCACCAGCAGCCCCGACAGGCCGCCTCTGGCGCGCCGGCGTCCGGACCCGCGACCCCTAATGACGTTGCAGTCGATGTATTTCTTAATATCGCTTTTGGAAGAAGCAAGCCAGGTGTAAATCACACAGTATTTTACTGATGATCTGGAAACGCAAATTTAGAACAAGTAGAACATTATATAAAATTTGTTGTGTGGTCGAGCGGAACCCACCCTTCGCTCTTCCCAGATTATCGTTGCTGCACGGAATGATTGTTAAAGCACCGACGGCTTCAGAGTTCGTCTTCTCCAACGTTTGCTTTTGCAGTACATTCCGCAATCTTTTCGTTATGAGTCGTCTGTTTCGGTTTCCCGATGTAGTTTTGCTCACAGCTCCCGACTTCTCTTAACCCCGAGCCACCACTAGCCGAAAATTCCGCACTGCAGTCCGGTCAATCTGCAGAGCTCGATAAGAGCATCGCGGTCGTTCCTGAGCTAATGAAACGGCCGTGTCTGTAGTTGTTCCCAGATGTCTCCCACAGCAACGGCCTCCCGGACGCCTGCATTACAGGAGTACGCCCCTACTCCCAGCCATACAATTGCATTTGAAAGCAGAATAACATGAGCTACAGAGCAACTCCGACTTTTGTGTCTGACCTACTTTTAATGATACTGTGGTCGGTTTAGTTACTACTATCGCTGCTGGACGAAGCAGACCAGTTGAAAGCCACACGGTATTCTTGTAACGAACAGGTAATGGAAATTTAGGTAAAACGATATCAAAAAAAGTTGCGTGGTGGAGCGACACATACAGTTGGCTCTTCGTAGATGATCATTGCTGCACGGAATAATTCTTAAGGCACCGACGCCTTCAGGAGTCGTGTTTGGAAGTTTTGCTTGCAGTATATTCCGCTATCTTTTCGTTATGAGTTGGTGTTTCGGCTTCCCGGTGTTTTTTTGTTTAGTGCATTTGCCTTCCCTTGACGCTAAGAAAGCACATGACGAAAGTGAAACACCACCGTCTGTTCATCTGCAGAGTGCGATGAAATTATTCACTCTACATTCATTGCCTTTAATATTCTTTCCATCAGTGGTGGGCGCTGCCTTCAGAAAGCGCTTTTCTTTCTGATTTACATGAAAGTTTGTGTTCCTCGGAGCTGGACTGCTTGGGATTACCTTCACTGCCACCGGCAGGTGGCTCGTTGGTCTAGGGGTATGATTCCTGCTTTGGGTGCAGGAGGTCCCGGGTTCAAATCCCGGACGAGCCCTATCGTTTTGACCGTGCTGAAGAGTAGGTGGAGCACACCCACGTTTGTAGCTCTGCAATGAAGAACAGATGCGTGCCGCAGCACGCTGTGTGTGGCCCTACGGTCATGAAGGGACCGTTTGATATGGCAAGAATCTGATACCAGTAAATTACATAGGTCGATTTCTGTAGAAGAGCCGACAGTAATCTTGCATGCAACGGAAAACAAAGGTTGTCTTTGCAGAACGTGTGCACCGTGAGTGGAGACGAAGCTCAATCGTGGAGCAGTCTACCTTCATCTGATTAGCGACAACGTCAACCAAAGAGTGGGATACAAGACTGAGCGTAGTTACGAGTTTCTCACTATTAGTTATGTTCACACTTCAACAGAGTTGTGACAAGGCGAGTGCAAAGAGATCAGGAAAGCCAGTATGAAGCGAACTTGAAGTAGTCTTGAAGAAATGGATACTAAATTTTGCAGGCCAGAATGGAGCTACGAGCGTTCTGAGTTACTGAATACCGGTGCACTATGGGAGCAAGAGCATTTGACAGTAAAATGAGGTAGCACACGACATTTATTATCCCGCACACGCAGACGTGACGTTATCTCGGAAATGGAATCCTAAAACGGGTTTAAAAAAAGTCGTGCTTCCGCCCGGGATCGAACCGGGGACCTTCTGCGTGTAAAGCAGACGTGATAACCGCTACACCACGGAAACGACGGTTTTGCCGTTGTACTACCTGGAAAACCGTAGCTCCAACAGATTTTTCCTGCGTAAGCAAGGGCATCGGCTACGAGCTCCGTCCGATTCTAGAAGTTGCTATAGTAAAAGACAACGATAAAAACAATCAAACCGCAACAGCCAGGGAGAACGCTGGGTGAGCAGCAGCTCTGCACGGTGATAGCAAGAACGGAGGCGATAGTCATGTGCATCGAGAAGGCTCGTTGGTCTAGGGGTATGATTCCTGCTTCGGGTGCAGGAGGTCCCGGGTTCAAATCCCGGACGAGCCCTTGCGTTTTGTGCAAACGTGTGGCGACTACCGGCATGCCGGCGGCTGTTCCGCGCATTTCCTGCCCTCCAGGTAAGCACAAAAACCTAGTAGCCGGTTCTGAAAGAGTTTCATGTATCATTTGAGCCATCTGCAGCCTGGTGGTTGGACGTTTGAAATTGATTTAAATGTTCACAGTAGAGATTGTAGCAAGTGTCTTGTTGAGTGCGACGAAAAAGTGATTACGCCCGGAATCGAAACGGAGACCTTCTGCCTGTTAGGCAGACGTGATAACCGCTACACCACGGAAACTGCTAAGCTCTGAGATCCACATGTGACACAACTTGCAGGACGATCACAACTTTGGCGTAAAAATCACTTTGCGGAAACGCACAATGCAGGTATTTCGCATTCGTACGCAACAATCGACAGCACCCTTGCCTGTCTGAATGCCACCACGAATAAGAGCCCAAGAAGTCGTCGGACAAGCTCGCGGCCGAGTCCTCGGTAGCATCAGCTACTCTTGCTTTCCGTACGAGCTACCGTCAATTCGCGCAGTCGCTATTGCATATGATGTCACCAAAAGCAATCACTTCGTTAGCGGCAAGGAGCCCGGGCCCTGCGGTAGCTCTACATGGAGGCACCAGCAGCCCCGACAGGCCGCCTCTGGCGCGCCGGCGTCCGGACCCGCGACCCCTAATGACGTTGCAGTCGATGTATTTCTTAATATCGCTTTTGGATGAAGCAAGCCAGGTGTAAATCACACAGTATTTTACTGATGTTCTGGAAACGCAAATTTAGAACAAGTAGAACATTATATAAAATTTGTTGTGTGGTCGAGCGGAACCCACCCTTCGCTCTTCCCAGATTATCGTTGCTGCACGGAATGATTGTTAAAGCACCGACGGCTTCAGAGTTCGTCTTCTCCAACGTTTGCTTTTGCAGTACATTCCGCAATCTTTTCGTTATGAGTCGTCTGTTTCGGTTTCCCGATGTAGTTTTGCTCACAGCTCCCGACTTCTCTTAACCCCGAGCCACCACTAGCCGAAAATTCCGCACTGCAGTCCGGTCAATCTGCAGAGCTCGATAAGAGCATCGCGGTCGTTCCTGAGCTAATGAAACGGCCGTGTCTGTAGTTGTTCCCAGATGTCTCCCACAGCAACGGCCTCCCGGACGCCTGCATTACAGGAGTACGCCTCTACTCCCAGCCATACAATTGCATTTGAAAGCAGAATAACATGAGCTACAGAGCAACTCCGACTTTTGTGTCTGACCTACTTTTAATGATACTGTGGTCGGTTTAGTTACTACTATCGCTGCTGGACGAAGCAGACCAGTTGAAAGCCACACGGTATTCTTGTAACGAACAGGTAATGGAAATTTAGGTAAAACGATATCAAAAAAAGTTGCGTGGTGGAGCGACACATACAGTTGGCTCTTCGTAGATGATCATTGCTGCACGGAATAATTCTTAAGGCACCGACGCCTTCAGGAGTCGTGTTTGGAAGTTTTGCTTGCAGTATATTCCGCTATCTTTTCGTTATGAGTTGGTGTTTCGGCTTCCCGGTGTTTTTTTGTTTAGTGCATTTGCCTTCCCTTGACGCTAAGAAAGCACATGACGAAAGTGAAACACCACCGTCTGTTCATCTGCAGAGTGCGATGAAATTATTCACTCTACATTCATTGCCTTTAATATTCTTTCCATCAGTGGTGGGCGCTGCCTTCAGAAAGCGCTTTTCTTTCTGATTTACATGAAAGTTTGTGTTCCTCGGAGCTGGACTGCTTGGGATTACCTTCACTGCCACCGGCAGGTGGCTCGTTGGTCTAGGGGTATGATTCCTGCTTTGGGTGCAGGAGGTCCCGGGTTCAAACCCCGGACGAGCCCTATCGTTTTGACCGTGCTGAAGAGTAGGTGGAGCACACCCACGTTTGTAGCTCTGCAATGAAGAACAGATGCGTGCCGCAGCACGCTGTGTGTGGCCCTACGGTCATGAAGGGACCGTTTGATATGGCAAGAATCTGATACCAGTAAATTACATAGGTCGATTTCTGTAGAAGAGCCGACAGTAATCTTGCATGCAACGGAAAACAAAGGTTGTCTTTGCAGAACGTGTGCACCGTGAGTGGAGACGAAGCTCAATCGTGGAGCAGTCTACCTTCATCTGATTAGCGACAACGTCAACCAAAGAGTGGGATACAAGACTGAGCGTAGTTACGAGTTTCTCACTATTAGTTATGTTCACACTTCAACAGAGTTGTGACAAGGCGAGTGCAAAGAGATCAGGAAAGCCAGTATGAAGCGAACTTGAAGTAGTCTTGAAGAAATGGATACTAAATTTTGCAGGCCAGAATGGAGCTACGAGCGTTCTGAGTTACTGAATACCGGTGCACTATGGGAGCAAGAGCATTTGACAGTAAAATGAGGTAGCACACGACATTTATTATCCCGCACACGCAGACGTGACGTTATCTCGGAAATGGAATCCTAAAACGGGTTTAAAAAAAGTCGTGCTTCCGCCCGGGATCGAACCGGGGACCTTCTGCGTGTAAAGCAGACGTGATAACCGCTACACCACGGAAACGACGGTTTTGCCGTTGTACTACCTGGAAAACCGTAGCTCCAACAGATTTTTTCCTGCGTAAGCAAGGGCATCGGCTACGAGCTCCGTCCGATTCTAGAAGTTGCTATAGTAAAAGACAACGATAAAAACAATCAAACCGCAACAGCCAGGGAGAACGCTGGGTGAGCAGCAGCTCTGCACGGTGATAGCAAGAACGGAGGCGATAGTCATGTGCATCGAGAAGGCTCGTTGGTCTAGGGGTATGATTCCTGCTTCGGGTGCAGGAGGTCCCGGGTTCAAATCCCGGACGAGCCCTTGCGTTTTGTGCAAACGTGTGGCGACTACCGGCATGCCGGCGGCTGTTCCGCGCATTTCCTGCCCTCCAGGTAAGCACAAAAACCTAGTAGCCGGTTCTGAAAGAGTTTCATGTATCATTTGAGCCATCTGCAGCCTGGTGGTTGGACGTTTGAAATTGATTTAAATGTTCACAGTAGAGATTGTAGCAAGTGTCTTGTTGAGTGCGACGAAAAAGTGATTACGCCCGGAATCGAAACGGAGACCTTCTGCCTGTTAGGCAGACGTGATAACCGCTACACCACGGAAACTGCTAAGCTCTGAGATCCACATGTGACACAACTTGCAGGACGATCACAACTTTGGCGTAAAAATCACTTTGCGGAAACGCACAATGCAGGTATTTCGCATTCGTACGCAACAATCGACAGCACCCTTGCCTGTCTGAATGCCACCACGAATAAGAGCCCAAGAAGTCGTCGGACAAGCTCGCGGCCGAGTCCTCGGTAGCATCAGCTACTCTTGCTTTCCGTACGAGCTACCGTCAATTCGCGCAGTCGCTATTGCATATGATGTCACCAAAAGCAATCACTTCGTTAGCGGCAAGGAGCCCGGGCCCAGCGGTAGCTCTACATGGAGGCACCAGCAGCCCCGACAGGCCGCCGCTGGCGCGCCGGCGTCCGGACCCGCGACCCCTAATGACGTTGCAGTCGATGTATTTCTTAATATCGCTTTTGGAAGAAGCAAGCCAGGTGTAAATCACACAGTATTTTACTGATGATCTGGAAACGCAAATTTAGAACAAGTAGAACATTATATAAAATTTGTTGTGTGGTCGAGCGGAACCCACCCTTCGCTCTTCCCAGATTATCGTTGCTGCACGGAATGATTGTTAAAGCACCGACGGCTTCAGAGTTCGTCTTCTCCAACGTTTGCTTTTGCAGTACATTCCGCAATCTTTTCGTTATGAGTCGTCTGTTTCGGTTTCCCGATGTAGTTTTGCTCACACCTCCCGACTTCTCTTAACCCCGAGCCACCACTAGCAGAAAATTCCGCACTGCAGTCCGGTCAATCTGCAGAGCTCGATAAGAGCATCGCGGTCGTTCCTGAGCTAATGAAACGGCCGTGTCTGTAGTTGTTCCCAGATGTCTCCCACAGCAACGGCCTCCCGGACGCCTGCATTACAGGAGTACGCCCCTACTCCCAGCCATACAATTGCATTTGAAAGCAGAATAACATGAGCTACAGAGCAACTCCGACTTTTGTGTCTGACCTACTTTTAATGATACTGTGGTCGGTTTAGTTACTACTATCGCTGCTGGACGAAGCAGACCAGTTGAAAGCCACACGGTATTCTTGTAACGAACAGGTAATGGAAATTTAGGTAAAACGATATCAAAAAAAGTTGCGTGGTGGAGCGACACATACAGTTGGCTCTTCGTAGATGATCATTGCTGCACGGAATAATTCTTAAGGCACCGACGCCTTCAGGAGTCGTGTTTGGAAGTTTTGCTTGCAGTATATTCCGCTATCTTTTCGTTATGAGTTGGTGTTTCGGCTTCCCGGTGTTTTTTTGTTTAGTGCATTTGCCTTCCCTTGACGCTAAGAAAGCACATGACGAAAGTGAAACACCACCGTCTGTTCATCTGCAGAGTGCGATGAAATTATTCACTCTACATTCATTGCCTTTAATATTCTTTCCATCAGTGGTGGGCGCTGCCTTCAGAAAGCGCTTTTCTTTCTGATTTACATGAAAGTTTGTGTTCCTCGGAGCTGGACTGCTTGAGATTACCTTCACTGCCACCGGCAGGTGGCTCGTTGGTCTAGGGGTATGATTCCTGCTTTGGGTGCAGGAGGTCCCGGGTTCAAATCCCGGACGAGCCCTATCGTTTTGACCGTGCTGAAGAGTAGGTGGAGCTCACCCACGTTTGTAGCTCTGCAATGAAGAACAGATGCGTGCCGCAGCACGCTGTGTGTGGCCCTACGGTCATGAAGGGACCGTTTGATATGGCAAGAATCTGATACCAGTAAATTACATAGGTCGATTTCTGTAGAAGAGCCGACAGTAATCTTGCATGCAACGGAAAACAAAGGTTGTCTTTGCAGAACGTGTGCACCGTGAGTGGAGACGAAGCTCAATCGTGGAGCAGTCTACCTTCATCTGATTAGCGACAACGTCAACCAAAGAGTGGGCTACAAGACTGAGCGTAGTTACGAGTTTCTCACTATTAGTTATGTTCACACTTCAACAGAGTTGTGACAAGGCGAGTGCAAAGAGATCAGGAAAGCCAGTATGAAGCGAACTTGAAGTAGTCTTGAAGAAATGGATACTAAATTTTGCAGGCCAGAATGGAGCTACGAGCGTTCTGAGTTACTGAATACCGGTGCACTATGGGAGCAAGAGCATTTGACAGTAAAATGAGGTAGCACACGACATTTATTATCCCGCACACGCAGACGTGACGTTATCTCGGAAATGGAATCCTAAAACGGGTTTAAAAAAAGTCGTGCTTCCGCCCGGGATCGAACCGGGGACCTTCTGCGTGTAAAGCAGACGTGATAACCGCTACACCACGGAAACGACGGTTTTGCCGTTGTACTACCTGGAAAACCGTAGCTCCAACAGATTTTTTCCTGCGTAAGCAAGGGCATCGGCTACGAGCTCCGTCCGATTCTAGAAGTTGCTATAGTAAAAGACAACGATAAAAACAATCAAACCGCAACAGCCAGGGAGAACGCTGGGTGAGCAGCAGCTCTGCACGGTGATAGCAAGAACGGAGGCGATAGTCATGTGCATCGAGAAGGCTCGTTGGTCTAGGGGTATGATTCCTGCTTCGGGTGCAGGAGGTCCCGGGTTCAAATCCCGGACGAGCCCTTGCGTTTTGTGCAAACGTGTGGCGACTACCGGCATGCCGGCGGCTGTTCCGCGCATTTCCTGCCCTCCAGGTAAGCACAAAAACCTAGTAGCCGGTTCTGAAAGAGTTTCATGTATCATTTGAGCCATCTGCAGCCTGGTGGTTGGACGTTTGAAATTGATTTAAATGTTCACAGTAGAGATTGTAGCAAGTGTCTTGTTGAGTGCGACGAAAAAGTGATTACGCCCGGAATCGAAACGGAGACCTTCTGCCTGTTAGGCAGACGTGATAACCGCTACACCACGGAAACTGCTAAGCTCTGAGATCCACATGTGACACAACTTGCAGGACGATCACAACTTTGGCGTAAAAATCACTTTGCGGAAACGCACAATGCAGGTATTTCGCATTCGTACGCAACAATCGACAGCACCCTTGCCTGTCTGAATGCCACCACGAATAAGAGCCCAAGAAGTCGTCGGACAAGCTCGCGGCCGAGTCCTCGGTAGCATCAGCTACTCTTGCTTTCCGTACGAGCTACCGTCAATTCGCGCAGTCGCTATTGCATATGATGTCACCAAAAGCAATCACTTCGTTAGCGGCAAGGAGCCCGGGCCCAGCGGTAGCTCTACATGGAGGCACCAGCAGCCCCGACAGGCCGCCGCTGGCGCGCCGGCGTCCGGACCCGCGACCCCTAATGACGTTGCAGTCGATGTATTTCTTAATATCGCTTTTGGAAGAAGCAAGCCAGGTGTAAATCACACAGTATTTTGCTGATGATCTGGAAACGCAAATTTAGAACAAGTAGAACATTATATAAAATTTGTTGTGTGGTCGAGCGGAACCCACCCTTCGCTCTTCCCAGATTATCGTTGCTGCACGGAATGATTGTTAAAGCACCGACGGCTTCAGAGTTCGTCTTCTCCAACGTTTGCTTTTGCAGTACATTCCGCAATCTTTTCGTTATGAGTCGTCTGTTTCGGTTTCCCGATGTAGTTTTGCTCACAGCTCCCGACTTCTCTTAACCCCGAGCCACCACTAGCAGAAAATTCCGCACTGCAGTCCGGTCAATCTGCAGAGCTCGATAAGAGCATCGCGGTCGTTCCTGAGCTAATGAAACGGCCGTGTCTGTAGTTGTTCCCAGATGTCTCCCACAGCAACGGCCTCCCGGACGCCTGCATTACAGGAGTACGCCCCTACTCCCAGCCATACAATTGCATTTGAAAGCAGAATAACATGAGCTACAGAGCAACTCCGACTTTTGTGTCTGACCTACTTTTAATGATACTGTGGTCGGTTTAGTTACTACTATCGCTGCTGGACGAAGCAGACCAGTTGAAAGCCACACGGTATTCTTGTAACGAACAGGTAATGGAAATTTAGGTAAAACGATATCAAAAAAAGTTGCGTGGTGGAGCGACACATACAGTTGGCTCTTCGTAGATGATCATTGCTGCACGGAATAATTCTTAAGGCACCGACGCCTTCAGGAGTCGTGTTTGGAAGTTTTGCTTGCAGTATATTCCGCTATCTTTTCGTTATGAGTTGGTGTTTCGGCTTCCCGGTGTTTTTTTGTTTAGTGCATTTGCCTTCCCTTGACGCTAAGAAAGCACATGACGAAAGTGAAACACCACCGTCTGTTCATCTGCAGAGTGCGATGAAATTATTCACTCTACATTCATTGCCTTTAATATTCTTTCCATCAGTGGTGGGCGCTGCCTTCAGAAAGCGCTTTTCTTTCTGATTTACATGAAAGTTTGTGTTCCTCGGAGCTGGACTGCTTGGGATTACCTTCACTGCCACCGGCAGGTGGCTCGTTGGTCTAGGGGTATGATTCCTGCTTTGGGTGCAGGAGGTCCCGGGTTCAAATCCCGGACGAGCCCTATCGTTTTGACCGTGCTGAAGAGTAGGTGGAGCTCACCCACGTTTGTAGCTCTGCAATGAAGAACAGATGCGTGCCGCAGCACGCTGTGTGTGGCCCTACGGTCATGAAGGGACCGTTTGATATGGCAAGAATCTGATACCAGTAAATTACATAGGTCGATTTCTGTAGAAGAGCCGACAGTAATCTTGCATGCAACGGAAAACAAAGGTTGTCTTTGCAGAACGTGTGCACCGTGAGTGGAGACGAAGCTCAATCGTGGAGCAGTCTACCTTCATCTGATTAGCGACAACGTCAACCAAAGAGTGGGATACAAGACTGAGCGTAGTTACGAGTTTCTCACTATTAGTTATGTTCACACTTCAACAGAGTTGTGACAAGGCGAGTGCAAAGAGATCAGGAAAGCCAGTATGAAGCGAACTTGAAGTAGTCTTGAAGAAATGGATACTAAATTTTGCAGGCCAGAATGGAGCTACGAGCGTTCTGAGTTACTGAATACCGGTGCACTATGGGAGCAAGAGCATTTGACAGTAAAATGAGGTAGCACACGACATTTATTATCCCGCACACGCAGACGTGACGTTATCTCGGAAATGGAATCCTAAAACGGGTTTAAAAAAAGTCGTGCTTCCGCCCGGGATCGAACCGGGGACCTTCTGCGTGTAAAGCAGACGTGATAACCGCTACACCACGGAAACGACGGTTTTGCCGTTGTACTACCTGGAAAACCGTAGCTCCAACAGATTTTTCCTGCGTAAGCAAGGGCATCGGCTACGAGCTCCGTCCGATTCTAGAAGTTGCTATAGTAAAAGACAACGATAAAAACAATCAAACCGCAACAGCCAGGGAGAACGCTGGGTGAGCAGCAGCTCTGCACGGTGATAGCAAGAACGGAGGCGATAGTCATGTGCATCGAGAAGGCTCGTTGGTCTAGGGGTATGATTCCTGCTTCGGGTGCAGGAGGTCCCGGGTTCAAATCCCGGACGAGCCCTTGCGTTTTGTGCAAACGTGTGGCGACTACCGGCATGCCGGCGGCTGTTCCGCGCATTTCCTGCCCTCCAGGTAAGCACAAAAACCTAGTAGCCGGTTCTGAAAGAGTTTCATGTATCATTTGAGCCATCTGCAGCCTGGTGGTTGGACGTTTGAAATTGATTTAAATGTTCACAGTAGAGATTGTAGCAAGTGTCTTGTTGAGTGCGACGAAAAAGTGATTACGCCCGGAATCGAAACGGAGACCTTCTGCCTGTTAGGCAGACGTGATAACCGCTACACCACGGAAACTGCTAAGCTCTGAGATCCACATGTGACACAACTTGCAGGACGATCACAACTTTGGCGTAAAAATCACTTTGCGGAAACGCACAATGCAGGTATTTCGCATTCGTACGCAACAATCGACAGCACCCTTGCCTGTCTGAATGCCACCACGAATAAGAGCCCAAGAAGTCGTCGGACAAGCTCGCGGCCGAGTCCTCGGTAGCATCAGCTACTCTTGCTTTCCGTACGAGCTACCGTCAATTCGCGCAGTCGCTATTGCATATGATGTCACCAAAAGCAATCACTTCGTTAGCGGCAAGGAGCCCGGGCCCAGCGGTAGCTCTACATGGAGGCACCAGCAGCCCCGACAGGCCGCCGCTGGCGCGCCGGCGTCCGGACCCGCGACCCCTAATGACGTTGCAGTCGATGTATTTCTTAATATCGCTTTTGGAAGAAGCAAGCCAGGTGTAAATCACACAGTATTTTACTGATGATCTGGAAACGCAAATTTAGAACAAGTAGAACATTATATAAAATTTGTTGTGTGGTCGAGCGGAACCCACCCTTCGCTCTTCCCAGATTATCGTTGCTGCACGGAATGATTGTTAAAGCACCGACGGCTTCAGAGTTCGTCTTCTCCAACGTTTGCTTTTGCAGTACATTCCGCAATCTTTTCGTTATGAGTCGTCTGTTTCGGTTTCCCGATGTAGTTTTGCTCACAGCTCCCGACTTCTCTTAACCCCGAGCCACCACTAGCCGAAAATTCCGCACTGCAGTCCGGTCAATCTGCAGAGCTCGATAAGAGCATCGCGGTCGTTCCTGAGCTAATGAAACGGCCGTGTCTGTAGTTGTTCCCAGATGTCTCCCACAGCAACGGCCTCCCGGACGCCTGCATTACAGGAGTACGCCCCTACTCCCAGCCATACAATTGCATTTGAAAGCAGAATAACATGAGCTACAGAGCAACTCCGACTTTTGTGTCTGACCTACTTTTAATGATACTGTGGTCGGTTTAGTTACTACTATCGCTGCTGGACGAAGCAGACCAGTTGAAAGCCACACGGTATTCTTGTAACGAACAGGTAATGGAAATTTAGGTAAAACGATATCAAAAAAAGTTGCGTGGTGGAGCGACACATACAGTTGGCTCTTCGTAGATGATCATTGCTGCACGGAATAATTCTTAAGGCACCGACGCCTTCAGGAGTCGTGTTTGGAAGTTTTGCTTGCAGTATATTCCGCTATCTTTTCGTTATGAGTTGGTGTTTCGGCTTCCCGGTGTTTTTTTGTTTAGTGCATTTGCCTTCCCTTGACGCTAAGAAAGCACATGACGAAAGTGAAACACCACCGTCTGTTCATCTGCAGAGTGCGATGAAATTATTCACTCTACATTCATTGCCTTTAATATTCTTTCCATCAGTGGTGGGCGCTGCCTTCAGAAAGCGCTTTTCTTTCTGATTTACATGAAAGTTTGTGTTCCTCGGAGCTGGACTGCTTGGGATTACCTTCACTGCCACCGGCAGGTGGCTCGTTGGTCTAGGGGTATGATTCCTGCTTTGGGTGCAGGAGGTCCCGGGTTCAAATCCCGGACGAGCCCTATCGTTTTGACCGTGCTGAAGAGTAGGTGGAGCTCACCCACGTTTGTAGCTCTGCAATGAAGAACAGATGCGTGCCGCAGCACGCTGTGTGTGGCCCTACGGTCATGAAGGGACCGTTTGATATGGCAAGAATCTGATACCAGTAAATTACATAGGTCGATTTCTGTAGAAGAGCCGACAGTAATCTTGCATGCAACGGAAAACAAAGGTTGTCTTTGCAGAACGTGTGCACCGTGAGTGGAGACGAAGCTCAATCGTGGAGCAGTCTACCTTCATCTGATTAGCGACAACGTCAACCAAAGAGTGGGATACAAGACTGAGCGTAGTTACGAGTTTCTCACTATTAGTTATGTTCACACTTCAACAGAGTTGTGACAAGGCGAGTGCAAAGAGATCAGGAAAGCCAGTATGAAGCGAACTTGAAGTAGTCTTGAAGAAATGGATACTAAATTTTGCAGGCCAGAATGGAGCTACGAGCGTTCTGAGTTACTGAATACCGGTGCACTATGGGAGCAAGAGCATTTGACAGTAAAATGAGGTAGCACACGACATTTATTATCCCGCACACGCAGACGTGACGTTATCTCGGAAATGGAATCCTAAAACGGGTTTAAAAAAAGTCGTGCTTCCGCCCGGGATCGAACCGGGGACCTTCTGCGTGTAAAGCAGACGTGATAACCGCTACACCACGGAAACGACGGTTTTGCCGTTGTACTACCTGGAAAACCGTAGCTCCAACAGATTTTTCCTGCGTAAGCAAGGGCATCGGCTACGAGCTCCGTCCGATTCTAGAAGTTGCTATAGTAAAAGACAACGATAAAAACAATCAAACCGCAACAGCCAGGGAGAACGCTGGGTGAGCAGCAGCTCTGCACGGTGATAGCAAGAACGGAGGCGATAGTCATGTGCATCGAGAAGGCTCGTTGGTCTAGGGGTATGATTCCTGCTTCGGGTGCAGGAGGTCCCGGGTTCAAATCCCGGACGAGCCCTTGCGTTTTGTGCAAACGTGTGGCGACTACCGGCATGCCGGCGGCTGTTCCGCGCATTTCCTGCCCTCCAGGTAAGCACAAAAACCTAGTAGCCGGTTCTGAAAGAGTTTCATGTATCATTTGAGCCATCTGCAGCCTGGTGGTTGGACGTTTGAAATTGATTTAAATGTTCACAGTAGAGATTGTAGCAAGTGTCTTGTTGAGTGCGACGAAAAAGTGATTACGCCCGGAATCGAAACGGAGACCTTCTGCCTGTTAGGCAGACGTGATAACCGCTACACCACGGAAACTGCTAAGCTCTGAGATCCACATGTGACACAACTTGCAGGACGATCACAACTTTGGCGTAAAAATCACTTTGCGGAAACGCACAATGCAGGTATTTCGCATTCGTACGCAACAATCGACAGCACCCTTGCCTGTCTGAATGCCACCACGAATAAGAGCCCAAGAAGTCGTCGGACAAGCTCGCGGCCGAGTCCTCGGTAGCATCAGCTACTCTTGCTTTCCGTACGAGCTACCGTCAATTCGCGCAGTCGCTATTGCATATGATGTCACCAAAAGCAATCACTTCGTTAGCGGCAAGGAGCCCGGGCCCAGCGGTAGCTCTACATGGAGGCACCAGCAGCCCCGACAGGCCGCCGCTGGCGCGCCGGCGTCCGGACCCGCGACCCCTAATGACGTTGCAGTCGATGTATTTCTTAATATCGCTTTTGGAAGAAGCAAGCCAGGTGTAAATCACACAGTATTTTACTGATGATCTGGAAACGCAAATTTAGAACAAGTAGAACATTATATAAAATTTGTTGTGTGGTCGAGCGGAACCCACCCTTCGCTCTTCCCAGATTATCGTTGCTGCACGGAATGATTGTTAAAGCACCGACGGCTTCAGAGTTCGTCTTCTCCAACGTTTGCTTTTGCAGTACATTCCGCAATCTTTTCGTTATGAGTCGTCTGTTTCGGTTTCCCGATGTAGTTTTGCTCACAGCTCCCGACTTCTCTTAACCCCGAGCCACCACTAGCCGAAAATTCCGCACTGCAGTCCGGTCAATCTGCAGAGCTCGATAAGAGCATCGCGGTCGTTCCTGAGCTAATGAAACGGCCGTGTCTGTAGTTGTTCCCAGATGTCTCCCACAGCAACGGCCTCCCGGACGCCTGCATTACAGGAGTACGCCCCTACTCCCAGCCATACAATTGCATTTGAAAGCAGAATAACATGAGCTACAGAGCAACTCCGACTTTTGTGTCTGACCTACTTTTAATGATACTGTGGTCGGTTTAGTTACTACTATCGCTGCTGGACGAAGCAGACCAGTTGAAAGCCACACGGTATTCTTGTAACGAACAGGTAATGGAAATTTAGGTAAAACGATATCAAAAAAAGTTGCGTGGTGGAGCGACACATACAGTTGGCTCTTCGTAGATGATCATTGCTGCACGGAATAATTCTTAAGGCACCGACGCCTTCAGGAGTCGTGTTTGGAAGTTTTGCTTGCAGTATATTCCGCTATCTTTTCGTTATGAGTTGGTGTTTCGGCTTCCCGGTGTTTTTTTGTTTAGTGCATTTGCCTTCCCTTGACGCTAAGAAAGCACATGACGAAAGTGAAACACCACCGTCTGTTCATCTGCAGAGTGCGATGAAATTATTCACTCTACATTCATTGCCTTTAATATTCTTTCCATCAGTGGTGGGCGCTGCCTTCAGAAAGCGCTTTTCTTTCTGATTTACATGAAAGTTTGTGTTCCTCGGAGCTGGACTGCTTGGGATTACCTTCACTGCCACCGGCAGGTGGCTGGTTGGTCTAGGGGTATGATTCCTGCTTTGGGTGCATTAGGTCCCGGGTTCAAATCCCGGACGAGCCCTATCGTTTTGACCGTGCTGAAGAGTAGGTGGAGCTCACCCACGTTTGTAGCTCTGCAATGAAGAACAGATGCGTGCCGCAGCACGCTGTGTGTGGCCCTACGGTCATGAAGGGACCGTTTGATATGGCAAGAATCTGATACCAGTAAATTACATAGGTCGATTTCTGTAGAAGAGCCGACAGTAATCTTGCATGCAACGGAAAACAAAGGTTGTCTTTGCAGAACGTGTGCACCGTAAGTGGAGACGAAGCTCAATCGTGGAGCAGTCTACCTTCATCTGATTAGCGACAACGTCAACCAAAGAGTGGGATACAAGACTGAGCGTAGTTACGAGTTTCTCACTATTAGTTATGTTCACACTTCAACAGAGTTGTGACAAGGCGAGTGCAAAGAGATCAGGAAAGCCAGTATGAAGCGAACTTGAAGTAGTCTTGAAGAAATGGATACTAAATTTTGCAGGCCAGAATGGAGCTACGAGCGTTCTGAGTTACTGAATACCGGTGCACTATGGGAGCAAGAGCATTTGACAGTAAAATGAGGTAGCACACGACATTTATTATCCCGCACACGCAGACGTGACGTTATCTCGGAAATGGAATCCTAAAACGGGTTTAAAAAAAGTCGTGCTTCCGCCCGGGATCGAACCGGGGACCTTCTGCGTGTAAAGCAGACGTGATAACCGCTACACCACGGAAACGACGGTTTTGCCGTTGTACTACCTGGAAAACCGTAGCTCCAACAGATTTTTTCCTGCGTAAGCAAGGGCATCGGCTACGAGCTCCGTCCGATTCTAGAAGTTGCTATAGTAAAAGACAACGATAAAAACAATCAAACCGCAACAGCCAGGGAGAACGCTGGGTGAGCAGCAGCTCTGCACGGTGATAGCAAGAACGGAGGCGATAGTCATGTGCATCGAGAAGGCTCGTTGGTCTAGGGGTATGATTCCTGCTTCGGGTGCAGGAGGTCCCGGGTTCAAATCCCGGACGAGCCCTTGCGTTTTGTGCAAACGTGTGGCGACTACCGGCATGCCGGCGGCTGTTCCGCGCATTTCCTGCCCTCCAGGTAAGCACAAAAACCTAGTAGCCGGTTCTGAAAGAGTTTCATGTATCATTTGAGCCATCTGCAGCCTGGTGGTTGGACGTTTGAAATTGATTTAAATGTTCACAGTAGAGATTGTAGCAAGTGTCTTGTTGAGTGCGACGAAAAAGTGATTACGCCCGGAATCGAACCGGGGACCTTCTGCCTGTTAGGCAGACGTGATAACCGCTACACCACGGAAACTGCTAAGCTCTGAGATCCACATGTGACACAACTTGCAGGACGATCACAACTTTGGCGTAAAAATCACTTTGCGGAAACGCACAATGCAGGTATTTCGCATTCGTACGCAACAATCGACAGCACCCTTGCCTGTCTGAATGCCACCACGAATAAGAGCCCAAGAAGTCGTCGGACAAGCTCGCGGCCGAGTCCTCGGTAGCATCGGCTACTCTTGCTTTCCGTACGAGCTACCGTCAATACGCGCAGTCGCTATTGCATATGATGTCACCAAAAGCAATCACTTCGTTAGCGGCAAGGAGCCCGGGCCCAGCGGTAGCTCTACATGGAGGCACCAGCAGCCCCGACAGGCCGCCGCTGGCGCGCCGGCGTCCGGACCCGCGACCCCTAATGACGTTGCAGTCGATGTATTTCTTAATATCGCTTTTGGAAGAAGCAAGCCAGGTGTAAATCACACAGTATTTTACTGATGATCTGGAAACGCAAATTTAGAACAAGTAGAACATTATATAAAATTTGTTGTGTGGTCGAGCGGAACCCACCCTTCGCTCTTCCCAGATTATCGTTGCTGCACGGAATGATTGTTAAAGCACCGACGGCTTCAGAGTTCGTCTTCTCCAACGTTTGCTTTTGCAGTACATTCCGCAATCTTTTCGTTATGAGTCGTCTGTTTCGGTTTCCCGATGTAGTTTTGCTCACAGCTCCCGACTTCTCTTAACCCCGAGCCACCACTAGCCGAAAATTCCGCACTGCAGTCCGGTCAATCTGCAGAGCTCGATAAGAGCATCGCGGTCGTTCCTGAGCTAATGAAACGGCCGTGTCTGTAGTTGTTCCCAGATGTCTCCCACAGCAACGGCCTCCCGGACGCCTGCATTACAGGAGTACGCCCCTACTCCCAGCCATACAATTGCATTTGAAAGCAGAATAACATGAGCTACAGAGCAACTCCGACTTTTGTGTCTGACCTACTTTTAATGATACTGTGGTCGGTTTAGTTACTACTATCGCTGCTGGACGAAGCAGACCAGTTGAAAGCCACACGGTATTCTTGTAACGAACAGGTAATGGAAATTTAGGTAAAACGATATCAAAGAAAGTTGCGTGGTGGAGCGACACATACAGTTGGCTCTTCGTAGATGATCATTGCTGCACGGAATAATTCTTAAGGCACCGACGCCTTCAGGAGTCGTGTTTGGAAGTTTTGCTTGCAGTATATTCCGCTATCTTTTCGTTATGAGTTGGTGTTTCGGCTTCCCGGTGTTTTTTTGTTTAGTGCATTTGCCTTCCCTTGACGCTAAGAAAGCACATGACGAAAGTGAAACACCACCGTCTGTTCATCTGCAGAGTGCGATGAAATTATTCACTCTACATTCATTGCCTTTAATATTCTTTCCATCAGTGGTGGGCGCTGCCTTCAGAAAGCGCTTTTCTTTCTGATTTACATGAAAGTTTGTGTTCCTCGGAGCTGGACTGCTTGGGATTACCTTCACTGCCACCGACAGGTGGCTGGTTGGTCTAGGGGTATGATTCCTGCTTTGGGTGCATTAGGTCCCGGGTTCAAATCCCGGACGAGCCCTATCGTTTTGACCGTGCTGAAGAGTAGGTGGAGCTCACCCACGTTTGTAGCTCTGCAATGAAGAACAGATGCGTGCCGCAGCACGCTGTGTGTGGCCCTACGGTCATGAAGGGACCGTTTGATATGGCAAGAATCTGATACCAGTAAATTACATAGGTCGATTTCTGTAGAAGAGCCGACAGTAATCTTGCATGCAACGGAAAACAAAGGTTGTCTTTGCAGAACGTGTGCACCGTGAGTGGAGACGAAGCTCAATCGTGGAGCAGTCTACCTTCATCTGATTAGCGACAACGTCAACCAAAGAGTGGGATACAAGACTGAGCGTAGTTACGAGTTTCTCACTATTAGTTATGTTCACACTTCAACAGAGTTGTGACAAGGCGAGTGCAAAGAGATCAGGAAAGCCAGTATGAAGCGAACTTGAAGTAGTCTTGAAGAAATGGATACTAAATTTTGCAGGCCAGAATGGAGCTACGAGCGTTCTGAGTTACTGAATACCGGTGCACTATGGGAGCAAGAGCATTTGACAGTAAAATGAGGTAGCACACGACATTTATTATCCCGCACACGCAGACGTGACGTTATCTCGGAAATGGAATCCTAAAACGGGTTTAAAAAAAGTCGTGCTTCCGCCCGGGATCGAACCGGGGACCTTCTGCGTGTAAAGCAGACGTGATAACCGCTACACCACGGAAACGACGGTCTTGCCGTTGTACTACCTGGAAAACCGTAGCTCCAACAGATTTTTTCCTGCGTAAGCAAGGGCATCGGCTACGAGCTCCGTCCGATTCTAGAAGTTGCTATAGTAAAAGACAACGATAAAAACAATCAAACCGCAACAGCCAGGGAGAACGCTGGGTGAGCAGCAGCTCTGCACGGTGATAGCAAGAACGGAGGCGATAGTCATGTGCATCGAGAAGGCTCGTTGGTCTAGGGGTATGATTCCTGCTTCGGGTGCAGGAGGTCCCGGGTTCAAATCCCGGACGAGCCCTTGCGTTTTGTGCAAACGTGTGGCGACTACCGGCATGCCGGCGGCTGTTCCGCGCATTTCCTGCCCTCCAGGTAAGCACAAAAACCTAGTAGCCGGTTCTGAAAGAGTTTCATGTATCATTTGAGCCATCTGCAGCCTGGTGGTTGAACGTTTGAAATTGATTTAAATGTTCACAGTAGAGATTGTAGCAAGTGTCTTGTTGAGTGCGACGAAAAAGTGATTACGCCCGGAATCGAAACGGAGACCTTCTGCCTGTTAGGCAGACGTGATAACCGCTACACCACGGAAACTGCTAAGCTCTGAGATCCACATGTGACACAACTTGCAGGACGATCACAACTTTGGCGTAAAAATCACTTTGCGGAAACGCACAATGCAGGTATTTCGCATTCGTACGCAACAATCGACAGCACCCTTGCCTGTCTGAATGCCACCACGAATAAGAGCCCAAGAAGTCGTCGGACAAGCTCGCGGCCGAGTCCTCGGTAGCATCAGCTACTCTTGCTTTCCGTACGAGCTACCGTCAATACGCGCAGTCGCTATTGCATATGATGTCACCAAAAGCAATCACTTCGTTAGCGGCAAGGAGCCCGGGCCCAGCGGTAGCTCTACATGGAGGCACCAGCAGCCCCGACAGGCCGCCGCTGGCGCGCCGGCGTCCGGACCCGCGACCCCTAATGACGTTGCAGTCGATGTATTTCTTAATATCGCTTTTGGAAGAAGCAAGCCAGGTGTAAATCACACAGTATTTTACTGATGATCTGGAAACGCAAATTTAGAACAAGTAGAACATTATATAAAATTTGTTGTGTGGTCGAGCGGAACCCACCCTTCGCTCTTCCCAGATTATCGTTGCTGCACGGAATGATTGTTAAAGCACCGACGGCTTCAGAGTTCGTCTTCTCCAACGTTTGCTTTTGCAGTACATTCCGCAATCTTTTCGTTATGAGTCGTCTGTTTCGGTTTCCCGATGTAGTTTTGCTCACAGCTCCCGACTTCTCTTAACCCCGAGCCACCACTAGCCGAAAATTCCGCACTGCAGTCCGGTCAATCTGCAGAGCTCGATAAGAGCATCGCGGTCGTTCCTGAGCTAATGAAACGGCCGTGTCTGTAGTTGTTCCCAGATGTCTCCCACAGCAACGGCCTCCCGGACGCCTGCATTACAGGAGTACGCCCCTACTCCCAGCCATACAATTGCATTTGAAAGCAGAATAACATGAGCTACAGAGCAACTCCGACTTTTGTGTCTGACCTACTTTTAATGATACTGTGGTCGGTTTAGTTACTACTATCGCTGCTGGACGAAGCAGACCAGTTGAAAGCCACACGGTATTCTTGTAACGAACAGGTAATGGAAATTTAGGTAAAACGATATCAAAAAAAGTTGCGTGGTGGAGCGACACATACAGTTGGCTCTTCGTAGATGATCATTGCTGCACGGAATAATTCTTAAGGCACCGACGCCTTCAGGAGTCGTGTTTGGAAGTTTTGCTTGCAGTATATTCCGCTATCTTTTCGTTATGAGTTGGTGTTTCGGCTTCCCGGTGTTTTTTTGTTTAGTGCATTTGCCTTCCCTTGACGCTAAGAAAGCACATGACGAAAGTGAAACACCACCGTCTGTTCATCTGCAGAGTGCGATGAAATTATTCACTCTACATTCATTGCCTTTAATATTCTTTCCATCAGTGGTGGGCGCTGCCTTCAGAAAGCGCTTTTCTTTCTGATTTACATGAAAGTTTGTGTTCCTCGGAGCTGGACTGCTTGGGATTACCTTCACTGCCACCGACAGGTGGCTGGTTGGTCTAGGGGTATGATTCCTGCTTTGGGTGCATTAGGTCCCGGGTTCAAATCCCGGACGAGCCCTATCGTTTTGACCGTGCTGAAGAGTAGGTGGAGCTCACCCACGTTTGTAGCTCTGCAATGAAGAACAGATGCGTGCCGCAGCACGCTGTGTGTGGCCCTACGGTCATGAAGGGACCGTTTGATATGGCAAGAATCTGATACCAGTAAATTACATAGGTCGATTTCTGTAGAAGAGCCGACAGTAATCTTGCATGCAACGGAAAACAAAGGTTGTCTTTGCAGAACGTGTGCACCGTGAGTGGAGACGAAGCTCAATCGTGGAGCAGTCTACCTTCATCTGATTAGCGACAACGTCAACCAAAGAGTGGGATACAAGACTGAGCGTAGTTACGAGTTTCTCACTATTAGTTATGTTCACACTTCAACAGAGTTGTGACAAGGCGAGTGCAAAGAGATCAGGAAAGCCAGTATGAAGCGAACTTGAAGTAGTCTTGAAGAAATGGATACTAAATTTTGCAGGCCAGAATGGAGCTACGAGCGTTCTGAGTTACTGAATACCGGTGCACTATGGGAGCAAGAGCATTTGACAGTAAAATGAGGTAGCACACGACATTTATTATCCCGCACACGCAGACGTGACGTTATCTCGGAAATGGAATCCTAAAACGGGTTTAAAAAAAGTCGTGCTTCCGCCCGGGATCGAACCGGGGACCTTCTGCGTGTAAAGCAGACGTGATAACCGCTACACCACGGAAACGACGGTCTTGCCGTTGTACTACCTGGAAAACCGTAGCTCCAACAGATTTTTTCCTGCGTAAGCAAGGGCATCGGCTACGAGCTCCGTCCGATTCTAGAAGTTGCTATAGTAAAAGACAACGATAAAAACAATCAAACCGCAACAGCCAGGGAGAACGCTGGGTGAGCAGCAGCTCTGCACGGTGATAGCAAGAACGGAGGCGATAGTCATGTGCATCGAGAAGGCTCGTTGGTCTAGGGGTATGATTCCTGCTTCGGGTGCAGGAGGTCCCGGGTTCAAATCCCGGACGAGCCCTTGCGTTTTGTGCAAACGTGTGGCGACTACCGGCATGCCGGCGGCTGTTCCGCGCATTTCCTGCCCTCCAGGTAAGCACAAAAACCTAGTAGCCGGTTCTGAAAGAGTTTCATGTATCATTTGAGCCATCTGCAGCCTGGTGGTTGAACGTTTGAAATTGATTTAAATGTTCACAGTAGAGATTGTAGCAAGTGTCTTGTTGAGTGCGACGAAAAAGTGATTACGCCCGGAATCGAAACGGAGACCTTCTGCCTGTTAGGCAGACGTGATAACCGCTACACCACGGAAACTGCTAAGCTCTGAGATCCACATGTGACACAACTTGCAGGACGATCACAACTTTGGCGTAAAAATCACTTTGCGGAAACGCACAATGCAGGTATTTCGCATTCGTACGCAACAATCGACAGCACCCTTGCCTGTCTGAATGCCACCACGAATAAGAGCCCAAGAAGTCGTCGGACAAGCTCGCGGCCGAGTCCTCGGTAGCATCAGCTACTCTTGCTTTCCGTACGAGCTACCGTCAATACGCGCAGTCGCTATTGCATATGATGTCACCAAAAGCAATCACTTCGTTAGCGGCAAGGAGCCCGGGCCCAGCGGTAGCTCTACATGGAGGCACCAGCAGCCCCGACAGGCCGCCGCTGGCGCGCCGGCGTCCGGACCCGCGACCCCTAATGACGTTGCAGTCGATGTATTTCTTAATATCGCTTTTGGAAGAAGCAAGCCAGGTGTAAATCACACAGTATTTTACTGATGATCTGGAAACGCAAATTTAGAACAAGTAGAACATTATATAAAATTTGTTGTGTGGTCGAGCGGAACCCACCCTTCGCTCTTCCCAGATTATCGTTGCTGCACGGAATGATTGTTAAAGCACCGACGGCTTCAGAGTTCGTCTTCTCCAACGTTTGCTTTTGCAGTACATTCCGCAATCTTTTCGTTATGAGTCGTCTGTTTCGGTTTCCCGATGTAGTTTTGCTCACAGCTCCCGACTTCTCTTAACCCCGAGCCACCACTAGCCGAAAATTCCGCACTGCAGTCCGGTCAATCTGCAGAGCTCGATAAGAGCATCGCGGTCGTTCCTGAGCTAATGAAACGGCCGTGTCTGTAGTTGTTCCCAGATGTCTCCCACAGCAACGGCCTCCCGGACGCCTGCATTACAGGAGTACGCCCCTACTCCCAGCCATACAATTGCATTTGAAAGCAGAATAACATGAGCTACAGAGCAACTCCGACTTTTGTGTCTGACCTACTTTTAATGATACTGTGGTCGGTTTAGTTACTACTATCGCTGCTGGACGAAGCAGACCAGTTGAAAGCCACACGGTATTCTTGTAACGAACAGGTAATGGAAATTTAGGTAAAACGATATCAAAAAAAGTTGCGTGGTGGAGCGACACATACAGTTGGCTCTTCGTAGATGATCATTGCTGCACGGAATAATTCTTAAGGCACCGACGCCTTCAGGAGTCGTGTTTGGAAGTTTTGCTTGCAGTATATTCCGCTATCTTTTCGTTATGAGTTGGTGTTTCGGCTTCCCGGTGTTTTTTTGTTTAGTGCATTTGCCTTCCCTTGACGCTAAGAAAGCACATGACGAAAGTGAAACACCACCGTCTGTTCATCTGCAGAGTGCGATGAAATTATTCACTCTACATTCATTGCCTTTAATATTCTTTCCATCAGTGGTGGGCGCTGCCTTCAGAAAGCGCTTTTCTTTCTGATTTACATGAAAGTTTGTGTTCCTCGGAGCTGGACTGCTTGGGATTACCTTCACTGCCACCGACAGGTGGCTGGTTGGTCTAGGGGTATGATTCCTGCTTTGGGTGCATTAGGTCCCGGGTTCAAATCCCGGACGAGCCCTATCGTTTTGACCGTGCTGAAGAGTAGGTGGAGCTCACCCACGTTTGTAGCTCTGCAATGAAGAACAGATGCGTGCCGCAGCACGCTGTGTGTGGCCCTACGGTCATGAAGGGACCGTTTGATATGGCAAGAATCTGATACCAGTAAATTACATAGGTCGATTTCTGTAGAAGAGCCGACAGTAATCTTGCATGCAACGGAAAACAAAGGTTGTCTTTGCAGAACGTGTGCACCGTGAGTGGAGACGAAGCTCAATCGTGGAGCAGTCTACCTTCATCTGATTAGCGACAACGTCAACCAAAGAGTGGGATACAAGACTGAGCGTAGTTACGAGTTTCTCACTATTAGTTATGTTCACACTTCAACAGAGTTGTGACAAGGCGAGTGCAAAGAGATCAGGAAAGCCAGTATGAAGCGAACTTGAAGTAGTCTTGAAGAAATGGATACTAAATTTTGCAGGCCAGAATGGAGCTACGAGCGTTCTGAGTTACTGAATACCGGTGCACTATGGGAGCAAGAGCATTTGACAGTAAAATGAGGTAGCACACGACATTTATTATCCCGCACACGCAGACGTGACGTTATCTCGGAAATGGAATCCTAAAACGGGTTTAAAAAAAGTCGTGCTTCCGCCCGGGATCGAACCGGGGACCTTCTGCGTGTAAAGCAGACGTGATAACCGCTACACCACGGAAACGACGGTTTTGCCGTTGTACTACCTGGAAAACCGTAGCTCCAACAGATTTTTCCTGCGTAAGCAAGGGCATCGGCTACGAGCTCCGTCCGATTCTAGAAGTTGCTATAGTAAAAGACAACGATAAAAACAATCAAACCGCAACAGCCAGGGAGAACGCTGGGTGAGCAGCAGCTCTGCACGGTGATAGCAAGAACGGAGGCGATAGTCATGTGCATCGAGAAGGCTCGTTGGTCTAGGGGTATGATTCCTGCTTCGGGTGCAGGAGGTCCCGGGTTCAAATCCCGGACGAGCCCTTGCGTTTTGTGCAAACGTGTGGCGACTACCGGCATGCCGGCGGCTGTTCCGCGCATTTCCTGCCCTCCAGGTAAGCACAAAAACCTAGTAGCCGGTTCTGAAAGAGTTTCATGTATCATTTGAGCCATCTGCAGCCTGGTGGTTGGACGTTTGAAATTGATTTAAATGTTCACAGTAGAGATTGTAGCAAGTGTCTTGTTGAGTGCGACGAAAAAGTGATTACGCCCGGAATCGAAACGGAGACCTTCTGCCTGTTAGGCAGACGTGATAACCGCTACACCACGGAAACTGCTAAGCTCTGAGATCCACATGTGACACAACTTGCAGGACGATCACAACTTTGGCGTAAAAATCACTTTGCGGAAACGCACAATGCAGGTATTTCGCATTCGTACGCAACAATCGACAGCACCCTTGCCTGTCTGAATGCCACCACGAATAAGAGCCCAAGAAGTCGTCGGACAAGCTCGCGGCCGAGTCCTCGGTAGCATCAGCTACTCTTGCTTTCCGTACGAGCTACCGTCAATTCGCGCAGTCGCTATTGCATATGATGTCACCAAAAGCAATCACTTCGTTAGCGGCAAGGAGCCCGGGCCCAGCGGTAGCTCTACATGGAGGCACCAGCAGCCCCGACAGGCCGCCGCTGGCGCGCCGGCGTCCGGACCCGCGACCCCTAATGACGTTGCAGTCGATGTATTTCTTAATATCGCTTTTGGAAGAAGCAAGCCAGGTGTAAATCACACAGTATTTTACTGATGATCTGGAAACGCAAATTTAGAACAAGTAGAACATTATATAAAATTTGTTGTGTGGTCGAGCGGAACCCACCCTTCGCTCTTCCCAGATTATCGTTGCTGCACGGAATGATTGTTAAAGCACCGACGGCTTCAGAGTTCGTCTTCTCCAACGTTTGCTTTTGCAGTACATTCCGCAATCTTTTCGTTATGAGTCGTCTGTTTCGGTTTCCCGATGTAGTTTTGCTCACAGCTCCCGACTTCTCTTAACCCCGAGCCACCACTAGCCGAAAATTCCGCACTGCAGTCCGGTCAATCTGCAGAGCTCGATAAGAGCATCGCGGTCGTTCCTGAGCTAATGAAACGGCCGTGTCTGTAGTTGTTCCCAGATGTCTCCCACAGCAACGGCCTCCCGGACGCCTGCATTACAGGAGTACGCCCCTACTCCCAGCCATACAATTGCATTTGAAAGCAGAATAACATGAGCTACAGAGCAACTCCGACTTTTGTGTCTGACCTACTTTTAATGATACTGTGGTCGGTTTAGTTACTACTATCGCTGCTGGACGAAGCAGACCAGTTGAAAGCCACACGGTATTCTTGTAACGAACAGGTAATGGAAATTTAGGTAAAACGATATCAAAAAAAGTTGCGTGGTGGAGCGACACATACAGTTGGCTCTTCGTAGATGATCATTGCTGCACGGAATAATTCTTAAGGCACCGACGCCTTCAGGAGTCGTGTTTGGAAGTTTTGCTTGCAGTATATTCCGCTATCTTTTCGTTATGAGTTGGTGTTTCGGCTTCCCGGTGTTTTTTTGTTTAGTGCATTTGCCTTCCCTTGACGCTAAGAAAGCACATGACGAAAGTGAAACACCACCGTCTGTTCATCTGCAGAGTGCGATGAAATTATTCACTCTACATTCATTGCCTTTAATATTCTTTCCATCAGTGGTGGGCGCTGCCTTCAGAAAGCGCTTTTCTTTCTGATTTACATGAAAGTTTGTGTTCCTCGGAACTGGACTGCTTGGGATTACCTTCACTGCCACCGGCAGGTGGCTCGTTGGTCTAGGGGTATGATTCCTGCTTTGGGTGCAGGAGGTCCTGGGTTCAAATCCCGGACGAGCCCTATCGTTTTGACCGTGCTGAAGAGTAGGTGGAGCTCACCCACGTTTGTAGCTCTGCAATGAAGAACAGATGCGTGCCGCAGCACGCTGTGTGTGGCCCTACGGTCATGAAGGGACCGTTTGATATGGCAAGAATCTGATACCAGTAAATTACATAGGTCGATTTCTGTAGAAGAGCCGACAGTAATCTTGCATGCAACGGAAAACAAAGGTTGTCTTTGCAGAACGTGTGCACCGTGAGTGGAGACGAAGCTCAATCGTGGAGCAGTCTACCTTCATCTGATTAGCGACAACGTCAACCAAAGAGTGGGATACAAGACTGAGCGTAGTTACGAGTTTCTCACTATTAGTTATGTTCACACTTCAACAGAGTTGTGACAAGGCGAGTGCAAAGAGATCAGGAAAGCCAGTATGAAGCGAACTTGAAGTAGTCTTGAAGAAATGGATACTAAATTTTGCAGGCCAGAATGGAGCTACGAGCGTTCTGAGTTACTGAATACCGGTGCACTATGGGAGCAAGAGCATTTGACAGTAAAATGAGGTAGCACACGACATTTATTATCCCGCACACGCAGACGTGACGTTATCTCGGAAATGGAATCCTAAAACGGGTTTAAAAAAAGTCGTGCTTCCGCCCGGGATCGAACCGGGGACCTTCTGCGTGTAAAGCAGACGTGATAACCGCTACACCACGGAAACGACGGTTTTGCCGTTGTACTACCTGGAAAACCGTAGCTCCAACAGATTTTTCCTGCGTAAGCAAGGGCATCGGCTACGAGCTCCGTCCGATTCTAGAAGTTGCTATAGTAAAAGACAACGATAAAAACAATCAAACCGCAACAGCCAGGGAGAACGCTGGGTGAGCAGCAGCTCTGCACGGTGATAGCAAGAACGGAGGCGATAGTCATGTGCATCGAGAAGGCTCGTTGGTCTAGGGGTATGATTCCTGCTTCGGGTGCAGGAGGTCCCGGGTTCAAATCCCGGACGAGCCCTTGCGTTTTGTGCAAACGTGTGGCGACTACCGGCATGCCGGCGGCTGTTCCGCGCATTTCCTGCCCTCCAGGTAAGCACAAAAACCTAGTAGCCGGTTCTGAAAGAGTTTCATGTATCATTTGAGCCATCTGCAGCCTGGTGGTTGGACGTTTGAAATTGATTTCAATGTTCACAGTAGAGATTGTAGCAAGTGTCTTGTTGAGTGCGACGAAAAAGTGATTACGCCCGGAATCGAAACGGAGACCTTCTGCCTGTTAGGCAGACGTGATAACCGCTACACCACGGAAACTGCTAAGCTCTGAGATCCACATGTGACACAACTTGCAGGACGATCACAACTTTGGCGTAAAAATCACTTTGCGGAAACGCACAATGCAGGTATTTCGCATTCGTACGCAACAATCGACAGCACCCTTGCCTGTCTGAATGCCACCACGAATAAGAGCCCAAGAAGTCGTCGGACAAGCTCGCGGCCGAGTCCTCGGTAGCATCAGCTACTCTTGCTTTCCGTACGAGCTACCGTCAATTCGCGCAGTCGCTATTGCATATGATGTCACCAAAAGCAATCACTTCGTTAGCGGCAAGGAGCCCGGGCCCAGCGGTAGCTCTACATGGAGGCACCAGCAGCCCCGACAGGCCGCCGCTGGCGCGCCGGCGTCCGGACCCGCGACCCCTAATGACGTTGCAGTCGATGTATTTCTTAATATCGCTTTTGGAAGAAGCAAGCCAGGTGTAAATCACACAGTATTTTACTGATGATCTGGAAACGCAAATTTAGAACAAGTAGAACATTATATAAAATTTGTTGTGTGGTCGAGCGGAACCCACCCTTCGCTCTTCCCAGATTATCGTTGCTGCACGGAATGATTGTTAAAGCACCGACGGCTTCAGAGTTCGTCTTCTCCAACGTTTGCTTTTGCAGTACATTCCGCAATCTTTTCGTTATGAGTCGTCTGTTTCGGTTTCCCGATGTAGTTTTGCTCACAGCTCCCGACTTCTCTTAACCCCGAGCCACCACTAGCCGAAAATTCCGCACTGCAGTCCGGTCAATCTGCAGAGCTCGATAAGAGCATCGCGGTCGTTCCTGAGCTAATGAAACGGCCGTGTCTGTAGTTGTTCCCAGATGTCTCCCACAGCAACGGCCTCCCGGACGCCTGCATTACAGGAGTACGCCCCTACTCCCAGCCATACAATTGCATTTGAAAGCAGAATAACATGAGCTACAGAGCAACTCCGACTTTTGTGTCTGACCTACTTTTAATGATACTGTGGTCGGTTTAGTTACTACTATCGCTGCTGGACGAAGCAGACCAGTTGAAAGCCACACGGTATTCTTGTAACGAACAGGTAATGGAAATTTAGGTAAAACGATATCAAAAAAAGTTGCGTGGTGGAGCGACACATACAGTTGGCTCTTCGTAGATGATCATTGCTGCACGGAATAATTCTTAAGGCACCGACGCCTTCAGGAGTCGTGTTTGGAAGTTTTGCTTGCAGTATATTCCGCTATCTTTTCGTTATGAGTTGGTGTTTCGGCTTCCCGGTGTTTTTTTGTTTAGTGCATTTGCCTTCCCTTGACGCTAAGAAAGCACATGACGAAAGTGAAACACCACCGTCTGTTCATCTGCAGAGTGCGATGAAATTATTCACTCTACATTCATTGCCTTTAATATTCTTTCCATCAGTGGTGGGCGCTGCCTTCAGAAAGCGCTTTTCTTTCTGATTTACATGAAAGTTTGTGTTCCTCGGAGCTGGACTGCTTGGGATTACCTTCACTGCCACCGACAGGTGGCTGGTTGGTCTAGGGGTATGATTCCTGCTTTGGGTGCATTAGGTCCCGGGTTCAAATCCCGGACGAGCCCTATCGTTTTGACCGTGCTGAAGAGTAGGTGGAGCTCACCCACGTTTGTAGCTCTGCAATGAAGAACAGATGCGTGCCGCAGCACGCTGTGTGTGGCCCTACGGTCATGAAGGGACCGTTTGATATGGCAAGAATCTGATACCAGTAAATTACATAGGTCGATTTCTGTAGAAGAGCCGACAGTAATCTTGCATGCAACGGAAAACAAAGGTTGTCTTTGCAGAACGTGTGCACCGTGAGTGGAGACGAAGCTCAATCGTGGAGCAGTCTACCTTCATCTGATTAGCGACAACGTCAACCAAAGAGTGGGATACAAGACTGAGCGTAGTTACGAGTTTCTCACTATTAGTTATGTTCACACTTCAACAGAGTTGTGACAAGGCGAGTGCAAAGAGATCAGGAAAGCCAGTATGAAGCGAACTTGAAGTAGTCTTGAAGAAATGGATACTAAATTTTGCAGGCCAGAATGGAGCTACGAGCGTTCTGAGTTACTGAATACCGGTGCACTATGGGAGCAAGAGCATTTGACAGTAAAATGAGGTAGCACACGACATTTATTATCCCGCACACGCAGACGTGACGTTATCTCGGAAATGGAATCCTAAAACGGGTTTAAAAAAAGTCGTGCTTCCGCCCGGGATCGAACCGGGGACCTTCTGCGTGTAAAGCAGACGTGATAACCGCTACACCACGGAAACGACGGTCTTGCCGTTGTACTACCTGGAAAACCGTAGCTCCAACAGATTTTTTCCTGCGTAAGCAAGGGCATCGGCTACGAGCTCCGTCCGATTCTAGAAGTTGCTATAGTAAAAGACAACGATAAAAACAATCAAACCGCAACAGCCAGGGAGAACGCTGGGTGAGCAGCAGCTCTGCACGGTGATAGCAAGAACGGAGGCGATAGTCATGTGCATCGAGAAGGCTCGTTGGTCTAGGGGTATGATTCCTGCTTCGGGTGCAGGAGGTCCCGGGTTCAAATCCCGGACGAGCCCTTGCGTTTTGTGCAAACGTGTGGCGACTACCGGCATGCCGGCGGCTGTTCCGCGCATTTCCTGCCCTCCAGGTAAGCACAAAAACCTAGTAGCCGGTTCTGAAAGAGTTTCATGTATCATTTGAGCCATCTGCAGCCTGGTGGTTGAACGTTTGAAATTGATTTAAATGTTCACAGTAGAGATTGTAGCAAGTGTCTTGTTGAGTGCGACGAAAAAGTGATTACGCCCGGAATCGAAACGGAGACCTTCTGCCTGTTAGGCAGACGTGATAACCGCTACACCACGGAAACTGCTAAGCTCTGAGATCCACATGTGACACAACTTGCAGGACGATCACAACTTTGGCGTAAAAATCACTTTGCGGAAACGCACAATGCAGGTATTTCGCATTCGTACGCAACAATCGACAGCACCCTTGCCTGTCTGAATGCCACCACGAATAAGAGCCCAAGAAGTCGTCGGACAAGCTCGCGGCCGAGTCCTCGGTAGCATCAGCTACTCTTGCTTTCCGTACGAGCTACCGTCAATACGCGCAGTCGCTATTGCATATGATGTCACCAAAAGCAATCACTTCGTTAGCGGCAAGGAGCCCGGGCCCAGCGGTAGCTCTACATGGAGGCACCAGCAGCCCCGACAGGCCGCCGCTGGCGCGCCGGCGTCCGGACCCGCGACCCCTAATGACGTTGCAGTCGATGTATTTCTTAATATCGCTTTTGGAAGAAGCAAGCCAGGTGTAAATCACACAGTATTTTACTGATGATCTGGAAACGCAAATTTAGAACAAGTAGAACATTATATAAAATTTGTTGTGTGGTCGAGCGGAACCCACCCTTCGCTCTTCCCAGATTATCGTTGCTGCACGGAATGATTGTTAAAGCACCGACGGCTTCAGAGTTCGTCTTCTCCAACGTTTGCTTTTGCAGTACATTCCGCAATCTTTTCGTTATGAGTCGTCTGTTTCGGTTTCCCGATGTAGTTTTGCTCACAGCTCCCGACTTCTCTTAACCCCGAGCCACCACTAGCCGAAAATTCCGCACTGCAGTCCGGTCAATCTGCAGAGCTCGATAAGAGCATCGCGGTCGTTCCTGAGCTAATGAAACGGCCGTGTCTGTAGTTGTTCCCAGATGTCTCCCACAGCAACGGCCTCCCGGACGCCTGCATTACAGGAGTACGCCCCTACTCCCAGCCATACAATTGCATTTGAAAGCAGAATAACATGAGCTACAGAGCAACTCCGACTTTTGTGTCTGACCTACTTTTAATGATACTGTGGTCGGTTTAGTTACTACTATCGCTGCTGGACGAAGCAGACCAGTTGAAAGCCACACGGTATTCTTGTAACGAACAGGTAATGGAAATTTAGGTAAAACGATATCAAAAAAAGTTGCGTGGTGGAGCGACACATACAGTTGGCTCTTCGTAGATGATCATTGCTGCACGGAATAATTCTTAAGGCACCGACGCCTTCAGGAGTCGTGTTTGGAAGTTTTGCTTGCAGTATATTCCGCTATCTTTTCGTTATGAGTTGGTGTTTCGGCTTCCCGGTGTTTTTTTGTTTAGTGCATTTGCCTTCCCTTGACGCTAAGAAAGCACATGACGAAAGTGAAACACCACCGTCTGTTCATCTGCAGAGTGCGATGAAATTATTCACTCTACATTCATTGCCTTTAATATTCTTTCCATCAGTGGTGGGCGCTGCCTTCAGAAAGCGCTTTTCTTTCTGATTTACATGAAAGTTTGTGTTCCTCGGAGCTGGACTGCTTGGGATTACCTTCACTGCCACCGACAGGTGGCTGGTTGGTCTAGGGGTATGATTCCTGCTTTGGGTGCATTAGGTCCCGGGTTCAAATCCCGGACGAGCCCTATCGTTTTGACCGTGCTGAAGAGTAGGTGGAGCTCACCCACGTTTGTAGCTCTGCAATGAAGAACAGATGCGTGCCGCAGCACGCTGTGTGTGGCCCTACGGTCATGAAGGGACCGTTTGATATGGCAAGAATCTGATACCAGTAAATTACATAGGTCGATTTCTGTAGAAGAGCCGACAGTAATCTTGCATGCAACGGAAAACAAAGGTTGTCTTTGCAGAACGTGTGCACCGTGAGTGGAGACGAAGCTCAATCGTGGAGCAGTCTACCTTCATCTGATTAGCGACAACGTCAACCAAAGAGTGGGATACAAGACTGAGCGTAGTTACGAGTTTCTCACTATTAGTTATGTTCACACTTCAACAGAGTTGTGACAAGGCGAGTGCAAAGAGATCAGGAAAGCCAGTATGAAGCGAACTTGAAGTAGTCTTGAAGAAATGGATACTAAATTTTGCAGGCCAGAATGGAGCTACGAGCGTTCTGAGTTACTGAATACCGGTGCACTATGGGAGCAAGAGCATTTGACAGTAAAATGAGGTAGCACACGACATTTATTATCCCGCACACGCAGACGTGACGTTATCTCGGAAATGGAATCCTAAAACGGGTTTAAAAAAAGTCGTGCTTCCGCCCTGGATCGAACCGGGGACCTTCTGCGTGTAAAGCAGACGTGATAACCGCTACACCACGGAAACGACGGTTTTGCCGTTGTACTACCTGGAAAACCGTAGCTCCAACAGATTTTTTCCTGCGTAAGCAAGGGCATCGGCTACGAGCTCCGTCCGATTCTAGAAGTTGCTATAGTAAAAGACAACGATAAAAACAATCAAACCGCAACAGCCAGGGAGAACGCTGGGTGAGCAGCAGCTCTGCACGGTGATAGCAAGAACGGAGGCGATAGTCATGTGCATCGAGAAGGCTCGTTGGTCTAGGGGTATGATTCCTGCTTCGGGTGCAGGAGGTCCCGGGTTCAAATCCCGGACGAGCCCTTGCGTTTTGTGCAAACGTGTGGCGACTACCGGCATGCCGGCGGCTGTTCCGCGCATTTCCTGCCCTCCAGGTAAGCACAAAAACCTAGTAGCCGGTTCTGAAAGAGTTTCATGTATCATTTGAGCCATCTGCAGCCTGGTGGTTGGACGTTTGAAATTGATTTAAATGTTCACAGTAGAGATTGTAGCAAGTGTCTTGTTGAGTGCGACGAAAAAGTGATTACGCCCGGAATCGAAACGGAGACCTTCTGCCTGTTAGGCAGACGTGATAACCGCTACACCACGGAAACTGCTAAGCTCTGAGATCCACATGTGACACAACTTGCAGGACGATCACAACTTTGGCGTAAAAATCACTTTGCGGAAACGCACAATGCAGGTATTTCGCATTCGTACGCAACAATCGACAGCACCCTTGCCTGTCTGAATGCCACCACGAATAAGAGCCCAAGAAGTCGTCGGACAAGCTCGCGGCCGAGTCCTCGGTAGCATCAGCTACTCTTGCTTTCCGTACGAGCTACCGTCAATTCGCGCAGTCGCTATTGCATATGATGTCACCAAAAGCAATCACTTCGTTAGCGGCAAGGAGCCCGGGCCCAGCGGTAGCTCTACATGGAGGCACCAGCAGCCCCGACAGGCCGCCGCTGGCGCGCCGGCGTCCGGACCCGCGACCCCTAATGACGTTGCAGTCGATGTATTTCTTAATATCGCTTTTGGAAGAAGCAAGCCAGGTGTAAATCACACAGTATTTTACTGATGATCTGGAAACGCAAATTTAGAACAAGTAGAACATTATATAAAATTTGTTGTGTGGTCGAGCGGAACCCACCCTTCGCTCTTCCCAGATTATCGTTGCTGCACGGAATGATTGTTAAAGCACCGACGGCTTCAGAGTTCGTCTTCTCCAACGTTTGCTTTTGCAGTACATTCCGCAATCTTTTCGTTATGAGTCGTCTGTTTCGGTTTCCCGATGTAGTTTTGCTCACAGCTCCCGACTTCTCTTAACCCCGAGCCACCACTAGCCGAAAATTCCGCACTGCAGTCCGGTCAATCTGCAGAGCTCGATAAGAGCATCGCGGTCGTTCCTGAGCTAATGAAACGGCCGTGTCTGTAGTTGTTCCCAGATGTCTCCCACAGCAACGGCCTCCCGGACGCCTGCATTACAGGAGTACGCCCCTACTCCCAGCCATACAATTGCATTTGAAAGCAGAATAACATGAGCTACAGAGCAACTCCGACTTTTGTGTCTGACCTACTTTTAATGATACTGTGGTCGGTTTAGTTACTACTATCGCTGCTGGACGAAGCAGACCAGTTGAAAGCCACACGGTATTCTTGTAACGAACAGGTAATGGAAATTTAGGTAAAACGATATCAAAAAAAGTTGCGTGGTGGAGCGACACATACAGTTGGCTCTTCGTAGATGATCATTGCTGCACGGAATAATTCTTAAGGCACCGACGCCTTCAGGAGTCGTGTTTGGAAGTTTTGCTTGCAGTATATTCCGCTATCTTTTCGTTATGAGTTGGTGTTTTGGCTTCCCGGTGTTTTTTTGTTTAGTGCATTTGCCTTCCCTTGACGCTAAGAAAGCACATGACGAAAGTGAAACACCACCGTCTGTTCATCTGCAGAGTGCGATGAAATTATTCACTCTACATTCATTGCCTTTAATATTCTTTCCATCAGTGGTGGGCGCTGCCTTCAGAAAGCGCTTTTCTTTCTGATTTACATGAAAGTTTGTGTTCCTCGGAACTGGACTGCTTGGGATTACCTTCACTGCCACCGGCAGGTGGCTCGTTGGTCTAGGGGTATGATTCCTGCTTTGGGTGCAGGAGGTCCTGGGTTCAAATCCCGGACGAGCCCTATCGTTTTGACCGTGCTGAAGAGTAGGTGGAGCTCACCCACGTTTGTAGCTCTGCAATGAAGAACAGATGCGTGCCGCAGCACGCTGTGTGTGGCCCTACGGTCATGAAGGGACCGTTTGATATGGCAAGAATCTGATACCAGTAAATTACATAGGTCGATTTCTGTAGAAGAGCCGACAGTAATCTTGCATGCAACGGAAAACAAAGGTTGTCTTTGCAGAACGTGTGCACCGTGAGTGGAGACGAAGCTCAATCGTGGAGCAGTCTACCTTCATCTGATTAGCGACAACGTCAACCAAAGAGTGGGATACAAGACTGAGCGTAGTTACGAGTTTCTCACTATTAGTTATGTTCACACTTCAACAGAGTTGTGACAAGGCGAGTGCAAAGAGATCAGGAAAGCCAGTATGAAGCGAACTTGAAGTAGTCTTGAAGAAATGGATACTAAATTTTGCAGGCCAGAATGGAGCTACGAGCGTTCTGAGTTACTGAATACCGGTGCACTATGGGAGCAAGAGCATTTGACAGTAAAATGAGGTAGCACACGACATTTATTATCCCGCACACGCAGACGTGACGTTATCTCGGAAATGGAATCCTAAAACGGGTTTAAAAAAAGTCGTGCTTCCGCCCGGGATCGAACCGGGGACCTTCTGCGTGTAAAGCAGACGTGATAACCGCTACACCACGGAAACGACGGTTTTGCCGTTGTACTACCTGGAAAACCGTAGCTCCAACAGATTTTTCCTGCGTAAGCAAGGGCATCGGCTACGAGCTCCGTCCGATTCTAGAAGTTGCTATAGTAAAAGACAACGATAAAAACAATCAAACCGCAACAGCCAGGGAGAACGCTGGGTGAGCAGCAGCTCTGCACGGTGATAGCAAGAACGGAGGCGATAGTCATGTGCATCGAGAAGGCTCGTTGGTCTAGGGGTATGATTCCTGCTTCGGGTGCAGGAGGTCCCGGGTTCAAATCCCGGACGAGCCCTTGCGTTTTGTGCAAACGTGTGGCGACTACCGGCATGCCGGCGGCTGTTCCGCGCATTTCCTGCCCTCCAGGTAAGCACAAAAACCTAGTAGCCGGTTCTGAAAGAGTTTCATGTATCATTTGAGCCATCTGCAGCCTGGTGGTTGGACGTTTGAAATTGATTTCAATGTTCACAGTAGAGATTGTAGCAAGTGTCTTGTTGAGTGCGACGAAAAAGTGATTACGCCCGGAATCGAAACGGAGACCTTCTGCCTGTTAGGCAGACGTGATAACCGCTACACCACGGAAACTGCTAAGCTCTGAGATCCACATGTGACACAACTTGCAGGACGATCACAACTTTGGCGTAAAAATCACTTTGCGGAAACGCACAATGCAGGTATTTCGCATTCGTACGCAACAATCGACAGCACCCTTGCCTGTCTGAATGCCACCACGAATAAGAGCCCAAGAAGTCGTCGGACAAGCTCGCGGCCGAGTCCTCGGTAGCATCAGCTACTCTTGCTTTCCGTACGAGCTACCGTCAATTCGCGCAGTCGCTATTGCATATGATGTCACCAAAAGCAATCACTTCGTTAGCGGCAAGGAGCCCGGGCCCAGCGGTAGCTCTACATGGAGGCACCAGCAGCCCCGACAGGACGCCGCTGGCGCGCCGGCGTCCGGACCCGCGACCCCTAATGACGTTGCAGTCGATGTATTTCTTAATATCGCTTTTGGAAGAAGCAAGCCAGGTGTAAATCACACAGTATTTTACTGATGATCTGGAAACGCAAATTTAGAACAAGTAGAACATTATATAAAATTTGTTGTGTGGTCGAGCGGAACCCACCCTTCGCTCTTCCCAGATTATCGTTGCTGCACGGAATGATTGTTAAAGCACCGACGGCTTCAGAGTTCGTCTTCTCCAACGTTTGCTTTTGCAGTACATTCCGCAATCTTTTCGTTATGAGTCGTCTGTTTCGGTTTCCCGATGTAGTTTTGCTCACAGCTCCCGACTTCTCTTAACCCCGAGCCACCACTAGCCGAAAATTCCGCACTGCAGTCCGGTCAATCTGCAGAGCTCGATAAGAGCATCGCGGTCGTTCCTGAGCTAATGAAACGGCCGTGTCTGTAGTTGTTCCCAGATGTCTCCCACAGCAACGGCCTCCCGGACGCCTGCATTACAGGAGTACGCCCCTACTCCCAGCCATACAATTGCATTTGAAAGCAGAATAACATGAGCTACAGAGCAACTCCGACTTTTGTGTCTGACCTACTTTTAATGATACTGTGGTCGGTTTAGTTACTACTATCGCTGCTGGACGAAGCAGACCAGTTGAAAGCCACACGGTATTCTTGTAACGAACAGGTAATGGAAATTTAGGTAAAACGATATCAAAAAAAGTTGCGTGGTGGAGCGACACATACAGTTGGCTCTTCGTAGATGATCATTGCTGCACGGAATAATTCTTAAGGCACCGACGCCTTCAGGAGTCGTGTTTGGAAGTTTTGCTTGCAGTATATTCCGCTATCTTTTCGTTATGAGTTGGTGTTTCGGCTTCCCGGTGTTTTTTTGTTTAGTGCATTTGCCTTCCCTTGACGCTAAGAAAGCACATGACGAAAGTGAAACACCACCGTCTGTTCATCTGCAGAGTGCGATGAAATTATTCACTCTACATTCATTGCCTTTAATATTCTTTCCATCAGTGGTGGGCGCTGCCTTCAGAAAGCGCTTTTCTTTCTGATTTACATGAAAGTTTGTGTTCCTCGGAGCTGGACTGCTTGGGATTACCTTCACTGCCACCGACAGGTGGCTGGTTGGTCTAGGGGTATGATTCCTGCTTTGGGTGCATTAGGTCCCGGGTTCAAATCCCGGACGAGCCCTATCGTTTTGACCGTGCTGAAGAGTAGGTGGAGCTCACCCACGTTTGTAGCTCTGCAATGAAGAACAGATGCGTGCCGCAGCACGCTGTGTGTGGCCCTACGGTCATGAAGGGACCGTTTGATATGGCAAGAATCTGATACCAGTAAATTACATAGGTCGATTTCTGTAGAAGAGCCGACAGTAATCTTGCATGCAACGGAAAACAAAGGTTGTCTTTGCAGAACGTGTGCACCGTGAGTGGAGACGAAGCTCAATCGTGGAGCAGTCTACCTTCATCTGATTAGCGACAACGTCAACCAAAGAGTGGGATACAAGACTGAGCGTAGTTACGAGTTTCTCACTATTAGTTATGTTCACACTTCAACAGAGTTGTGACAAGGCGAGTGCAAAGAGATCAGGAAAGCCAGTATGAAGCGAACTTGAAGTAGTCTTGAAGAAATGGATACTAAATTTTGCAGGCCAGAATGGAGCTACGAGCGTTCTGAGTTACTGAATACCGGTGCACTATGGGAGCAAGAGCATTTGACAGTAAAATGAGGTAGCACACGACATTTATTATCCCGCACACGCAGACGTGACGTTATCTCGGAAATGGAATCCTAAAACGGGTTTAAAAAAAGTCGTGCTTCCGCCCGGGATCGAACCGGGGACCTTCTGCGTGTAAAGCAGACGTGATAACCGCTACACCACGGAAACGACGGTTTTGCCGTTGTACTACCTGGAAAACCGTAGCTCCAACAGATTTTTTCCTGCGTAAGCAAGGGCATCGGCTACGAGCTCCGTCCGATTCTAGAAGTTGCTATAGTAAAAGACAACGATAAAAACAATCAAACCGCAACAGCCAGGGAGAACGCTGGGTGAGCAGCAGCTCTGCACGGTGATAGCAAGAACGGAGGCGATAGTCATGTGCATCGAGAAGGCTCGTTGGTCTAGGGGTATGATTCCTGCTTCGGGTGCAGGAGGTCCCGGGTTCAAATCCCGGACGAGCCCTTGCGTTTTGTGCAAACGTGTGGCGACTACCGGCATGCCGGCGGCTGTTCCGCGCATTTCCTGCCCTCCAGGTAAGCACAAAAACCTAGTAGCCGGTTCTGAAAGAGTTTCATGTATCATTTGAGCCATCTGCAGCCTGGTGGTTGGACGTTTGAAATTGATTTCAATGTTCACAGTAGAGATTGTAGCAAGTGTCTTGTTGAGTGCGACGAAAAAGTGATTACGCCCGGAATCGAAACGGAGACCTTCTGCCTGTTAGGCAGACGTGATAACCGCTACACCACGGAAACTGCTAAGCTCTGAGATCCACATGTGACACAACTTGCAGGACGATCACAACTTTGGCGTAAAAATCACTTTGCGGAAACGCACAATGCAGGTATTTCGCATTCGTACGCAACAATCGACAGCACCCTTGCCTGTCTGAATGCCACCACGAATAAGAGCCCAAGAAGTCGTCGGACAAGCTCGCGGCCGAGTCCTCGGTAGCATCAGCTACTCTTGCTTTCCGTACGAGCTACCGTCAATTCGCGCAGTCGCTATTGCATATGATGTCACCAAAAGCAATCACTTCGTTAGCGGCAAGGAGCCCGGGCCCAGCGGTAGCTCTACATGGAGGCACCAGCAGCCCCGACAGGCCGCCGCTGGCGCGCCGGCGTCCGGACCCGCGACCCCTAATGACGTTGCAGTCGATGTATTTCTTAATATCGCTTTTGGAAGAAGCAAGCCAGGTGTAAATCACACAGTATTTTACTGATGATCTGGAAACGCAAATTTAGAACAAGTAGAACATTATATAAAATTTGTTGTGTGGTCGAGCGGAACCCACCCTTCGCTCTTCCCAGATTATCGTTGCTGCACGGAATGATTGTTAAAGCACCGACGGCTTCAGAGTTCGTCTTCTCCAACGTTTGCTTTTGCAGTACATTCCGCAATCTTTTCGTTATGAGTCGTCTGTTTCGGTTTCCCGATGTAGTTTTGCTCACAGCTCCCGACTTCTCTTAACCCCGAGCCACCACTAGCCGAAAATTCCGCACTGCAGTCCGGTCAATCTGCAGAGCTCGATAAGAGCATCGCGGTCGTTCCTGAGCTAATGAAACGGCCGTGTCTGTAGTTGTTCCCAGATGTCTCCCACAGCAACGGCCTCCCGGACGCCTGCATTACAGGAGTACGCCCCTACTCCCAGCCATACAATTGCATTTGAAAGCAGAATAACATGAGCTACAGAGCAACTCCGACTTTTGTGTCTGACCTACTTTTAATGATACTGTGGTCGGTTTAGTTACTACTATCGCTGCTGGACGAAGCAGACCAGTTGAAAGCCACACGGTATTCTTGTAACGAACAGGTAATGGAAATTTAGGTAAAACGATATCAAAAAAAGTTGCGTGGTGGAGCGACACATACAGTTGGCTCTTCGTAGATGATCATTGCTGCACGGAATAATTCTTAAGGCACCGACGCCTTCAGGAGTCGTGTTTGGAAGTTTTGCTTGCAGTATATTCCGCTATCTTTTCGTTATGAGTTGGTGTTTCGGCTTCCCGGTGTTTTTTTGTTTAGTGCATTTGCCTTCCCTTGACGCTAAGAAAGCACATGACGAAAGTGAAACACCACCGTCTGTTCATCTGCAGAGTGCGATGAAATTATTCACTCTACATTCATTGCCTTTAATATTCTTTCCATCAGTGGTGGGCGCTGCCTTCAGAAAGCGCTTTTCTTTCTGATTTACATGAAAGTTTGTGTTCCTCGGAGCTGGACTGCTTGGGATTACCTTCACTGCCACCGACAGGTGGCTGGTTGGTCTAGGGGTATGATTCCTGCTTTGGGTGCATTAGGTCCCGGGTTCAAATCCCGGACGAGCCCTATCGTTTTGACCGTGCTGAAGAGTAGGTGGAGCTCACCCACGTTTGTAGCTCTGCAATGAAGAACAGATGCGTGCCGCAGCACGCTGTGTGTGGCCCTACGGTCATGAAGGGACCGTTTGATATGGCAAGAATCTGATACCAGTAAATTACATAGGTCGATTTCTGTAGAAGAGCCGACAGTAATCTTGCATGCAACGGAAAACAAAGGTTGTCTTTGCAGAACGTGTGCACCGTGAGTGGAGACGAAGCTCAATCGTGGAGCAGTCTACCTTCATCTGATTAGCGACAACGTCAACCAAAGAGTGGGATACAAGACTGAGCGTAGTTACGAGTTTCTCACTATTAGTTATGTTCACACTTCAACAGAGTTGTGACAAGGCGAGTGCAAAGAGATCAGGAAAGCCAGTATGAAGCGAACTTGAAGTAGTCTTGAAGAAATGGATACTAAATTTTGCAGGCCAGAATGGAGCTACGAGCGTTCTGAGTTACTGAATACCGGTGCACTATGGGAGCAAGAGCATTTGACAGTAAAATGAGGTAGCACACGACATTTATTATCCCGCACACGCAGACGTGACGTTATCTCGGAAATGGAATCCTAAAACGGGTTTAAAAAAAGTCGTGCTTCCGCCCGGGATCGAACCGGGGACCTTCTGCGTGTAAAGCAGACGTGATAACCGCTACACCACGGAAACGACGGTTTTGCCGTTGTACTACCTGGAAAACCGTAGCTCCAACAGATTTTTCCTGCGTAAGCAAGGGCATCGGCTACGAGCTCCGTCCGATTCTAGAAGTTGCTATAGTAAAAGACAACGATAAAAACAATCAAACCGCAACAGCCAGGGAGAACGCTGGGTGAGCAGCAGCTCTGCACGGTGATAGCAAGAACGGAGGCGATAGTCATGTGCATCGAGAAGGCTCGTTGGTCTAGGGGTATGATTCCTGCTTCGGGTGCAGGAGGTCCCGGGTTCAAATCCCGGACGAGCCCTTGCGTTTTGTGCAAACGTGTGGCGACTACCGGCATGCCGGCGGCTGTTCCGCGCATTTCCTGCCCTCCAGGTAAGCACAAAAACCTAGTAGCCGGTTCTGAAAGAGTTTCATGTATCATTTGAGCCATCTGCAGCCTGGTGGTTGGACGTTTGAAATTGATTTAAATGTTCACAGTAGAGATTGTAGCAAGTGTCTTGTTGAGTGCGACGAAAAAGTGATTACGCCCGGAATCGAAACGGAGACCTTCTGCCTGTTAGGCAGACGTGATAACCGCTACACCACGGAAACTGCTAAGCTCTGAGATCCACATGTGACACAACTTGCAGGACGATCACAACTTTGGCGTAAAAATCACTTTGCGGAAACGCACAATGCAGGTATTTCGCATTCGTACGCAACAATCGACAGCACCCTTGCCTGTCTGAATGCCACCACGAATAAGAGCCCAAGAAGTCGTCGGACAAGCTCGCGGCCGAGTCCTCGGTAGCATCAGCTACTCTTGCTTTCCGTACGAGCTACCGTCAATTCGCGCAGTCGCTATTGCATATGATGTCACCAAAAGCAATCACTTCGTTAGCGGCAAGGAGCCCGGGCCCAGCGGTAGCTCTACATGGAGGCACCAGCAGCCCCGACAGGACGCCGCTGGCGCGCCGGCGTCCGGACCCGCGACCCCTAATGACGTTGCAGTCGATGTATTTCTTAATATCGCTTTTGGAAGAAGCAAGCCAGGTGTAAATCACACAGTATTTTACTGATGATCTGGAAACGCAAATTTAGAACAAGTAGAACATTATATAAAATTTGTTGTGTGGTCGAGCGGAACCCACCCTTCGCTCTTCCCAGATTATCGTTGCTGCACGGAATGATTGTTAAAGCACCGACGGCTTCAGAGTTCGTCTTCTCCAACGTTTGCTTTTGCAGTACATTCCGCAATCTTTTCGTTATGAGTCGTCTGTTTCGGTTTCCCGATGTAGTTTTGCTCACAGCTCCCGACTTCTCTTAACCCCGAGCCACCACTAGCCGAAAATTCCGCACTGCAGTCCGGTCAATCTGCAGAGCTCGATAAGAGCATCGCGGTCGTTCCTGAGCTAATGAAACGGCCGTGTCTGTAGTTGTTCCCAGATGTCTCCCACAGCAACGGCCTCCCGGACGCCTGCATTACAGGAGTACGCCCCTACTCCCAGCCATACAATTGCATTTGAAAGCAGAATAACATGAGCTACAGAGCAACTCCGACTTTTGTGTCTGACCTACTTTTAATGATACTGTGGTCGGTTTAGTTACTACTATCGCTGCTGGACGAAGCAGACCAGTTGAAAGCCACACGGTATTCTTGTAACGAACAGGTAATGGAAATTTAGGTAAAACGATATCAAAAAAAGTTGCGTGGTGGAGCGACACATACAGTTGGCTCTTCGTAGATGATCATTGCTGCACGGAATAATTCTTAAGGCACCGACGCCTTCAGGAGTCGTGTTTGGAAGTTTTGCTTGCAGTATATTCCGCTATCTTTTCGTTATGAGTTGGTGTTTCGGCTTCCCGGTGTTTTTTTGTTTAGTGCATTTGCCTTCCCTTGGCGCTAAGAAAGCACATGACGAAAGTGAAACACCACCGTCTGTTCATCTGCAGAGTGCGATGAAATTATTCACTCTACATTCATTGCCTTTAATATTCTTTCCATCAGTGGTGGGCGCTGCCTTCAGAAAGCGCTTTTCTTTCTGATTTACATGAAAGTTTGTGTTCCTCGGAGCTGGACTGCTTGGGATTACCTTCACTGCCACCGGCAGGTGGCTCGTTGGTCTAGGGGTATGATTCCTGCTTTGGGTGCAGGAGGTCCCGGGTCAAATCCCGGACGAGCCCTATCGTTTTGACCGTGCTGAAGAGTAGGTGGAGCTCACCCACGTTTGTAGCTCTGCAATGAAGAACAGATGCGTGCCGCAGCACGCTGTGTGTGGCCCTACGGTCATGAAGGGACCGTTTGATATGGCAAGAATCTGATACCAGTAAATTACATAGGTCGATTTCTGTAGAAGAGCCGACAGTAATCTTGCATGCAACGGAAAACAAAGGTTGTCTTTGCAGAACGTGTGCACCGTGAGTGGAGACGAAGCTCAATCGTGGAGCAGTCTACCTTCATCTGATTAGCGACAACGTCAACCAAAGAGTGGGATACAAGACTGAGCGTAGTTACGAGTTTCTCACTATTAGTTATGTTCACACTTCAACAGAGTTGTGACAAGGCGAGTGCAAAGAGATCAGGAAAGCCAGTATGAAGCGAACTTGAAGTAGTCTTGAAGAAATGGATACTAAATTTTGCAGGCCAGAATGGAGCTACGAGCGTTCTGAGTTACTGAATACCGGTGCACTATGGGAGCAAGAGCATTTGACAGTAAAATGAGGTAGCACACGACATTTATTATCCCGCACACGCAGACGTGACGTTATCTCGGAAATGGAATCCTAAAACGGGTTTAAAAAAAGTCGTGCTTCCGCCCGGGATCGAACCGGGGACCTTCTGCGTGTAAAGCAGACGTGATAACCGCTACACCACGGAAACGACGGTTTTGCCGTTGTACTACCTGGAAAACCGTAGCTCCAACAGATTTTTCCTGCGTAAGCAAGGGCATCGGCTACGAGCTCCGTCCGATTCTAGAAGTTGCTATAGTAAAAGACAACGATAAAAACAATCAAACCGCAACAGCCAGGGAGAACGCTGGGTGAGCAGCAGCTCTGCACGGTGATAGCAAGAACGGAGGCGATAGTCATGTGCATCGAGAAGGCTCGTTGGTCTAGGGGTATGATTCCTGCTTCGGGTGCAGGAGGTCCCGGGTTCAAATCCCGGACGAGCCCTTGCGTTTTGTGCAAATGTGTGGCGACTACCGGAATGCCGGCGGCTGTTCCGCGCATTTCCTGCCCTCCAGGTAAGCACAAAAACCAAGTAGCCGGTTCTGAAAGAGTTTCATGTATCATTTGAGCCATCTGCAGCCTGGTGGTTGGACGTTTGAAATTGATTTAAATGTTCACAGTAGAGATTGTAGCAAGTGTCTTGTTGAGTGCGACGAAAAAGTGATTACGCCCGGAATCGAACCGGGGACCTTCTGCCTGTTAGGCAGACGTGATAACCGCTACACCACGGAAACTGCTAAGCTCTGAGATCCACATGTGACACAACTTGCAGGACGATCACAACTTTGGCGTAAAAATCACTTTGCGGAAACGCACAATGCAGGTATTTCGCATTCGTACGCAACAATCGACAGCACCCTTGCCTGTCTGAATGCCACCACGAATAAGAGCCCAAGAAGTCGTCGGACAAGCTCGCGGCCGAGTCCTCGGTAGCATCAGCTACTCTTGCTTTCCGTACGAGCTACCGTCAATACGCGCAGTCGCTATTGCATATGATGTCACCAAAAGCAATCACTTCGTTAGCGGCAAGGAGCCCGGGCCCAGCGGTAGCTCTACATGGAGGCACCAGCAGCCCCGACAGGCCGCCGCTGGCGCGCCGGCGTCCGGACCCGCGACCCCTAATGACGTTGCAGTCGATGTATTTCTTAATATCGCTTTTGGAAGAAGCAAGCCAGGTGTAAATCACACAGTATTTTACTGATGATCTGGAAACGCAAATTTAGAACAAGTAGAACATTATATAAAATTTGTTGTGTGGTCGAGCGGAACCCACCCTTCGCTCTTCCCAGATTATCGTTGCTGCACGGAATGATTGTTAAAGCACCGACGGCTTCAGAGTTCGTCTTCTCCAACGTTTGCTTTTGCAGTACATTCCGCAATCTTTTCGTTATGAGTCGTCTGTTTCGGTTTCCCGATGTAGTTTTGCTCACAGCTCCCGACTTCTCTTAACCCCGAGCCACCACTAGCCGAAAATTCCGCACTGCAGTCCGGTCAATCTGCAGAGCTCGATAAGAGCATCGCGGTCGTTCCTGAGCTAATGAAACGGCCGTGTCTGTAGTTGTTCCCAGATGTCTCCCACAGCAACGGCCTCCCGGACGCCTGCATTACAGGAGTACGCCCCTACTCCCAGCCATACAATTGCATTTGAAAGCAGAATAACATGAGCTACAGAGCAACTCCGACTTTTGTGTCTGACCTACTTTTAATGATACTGTGGTCGGTTTAGTTACTACTATCGCTGCTGGACGAAGCAGACCAGTTGAAAGCCACACGGTATTCTTGTAACGAACAGGTAATGGAAATTTAGGTAAAACGATATCAAAAAAAGTTGCGTGGTGGAGCGACACATACAGTTGGCTCTTCGTAGATGATCATTGCTGCACGGAATAATTCTTAAGGCACCGACGCCTTCAGGAGTCGTGTTTGGAAGTTTTGCTTGCAGTATATTCCGCTATCTTTTCGTTATGAGTTGGTGTTTCGGCTTCCCGGTGTTTTTTTGTTTAGTGCATTTGCCTTCCCTTGACGCTAAGAAAGCACATGACGAAAGTGAAACACCACCGTCTGTTCATCTGCAGAGTGCGATGAAATTATTCACTCTACATTCATTGCCTTTAATATTCTTTCCATCAGTGGTGGGCGCTGCCTTCAGAAAGCGCTTTTCTTTCTGATTTACATGAAAGTTTGTGTTCCTCGGAACTGGACTGCTTGGGATTACCTTCACTGCCACCGGCAGGTGGCTCGTTGGTCTAGGGGTATGATTCCTGCTTTGGGTGCAGGAGGTCCTGGGTTCAAATCCCGGACGAGCCCTATCGTTTTGACCGTGCTGAAGAGTAGGTGGAGCTCACCCACGTTTGTAGCTCTGCAATGAAGAACAGATGCGTGCCGCAGCACGCTGTGTGTGGCCCTACGGTCATGAAGGGACCGTTTGATATGGCAAGAATCTGATACCAGTAAATTACATAGGTCGATTTCTGTAGAAGAGCCGACAGTAATCTTGCATGCAACGGAAAACAAAGGTTGTCTTTGCAGAACGTGTGCACCGTGAGTGGAGACGAAGCTCAATCGTGGAGCAGTCTACCTTCATCTGATTAGCGACAACGTCAACCAAAGAGTGGGATACAAGACTGAGCGTAGTTACGAGTTTCTCACTATTAGTTATGTTCACACTTCAACAGAGTTGTGACAAGGCGAGTGCAAAGAGATCAGGAAAGCCAGTATGAAGCGAACTTGAAGTAGTCTTGAAGAAATGGATACTAAATTTTGCAGGCCAGAATGGAGCTACGAGCGTTCTGAGTTACTGAATACCGGTGCACTATGGGAGCAAGAGCATTTGACAGTAAAATGAGGTAGCACACGACATTTATTATCCCGCACACGCAGACGTGACGTTATCTCGGAAATGGAATCCTAAAACGGGTTTAAAAAAAGTCGTGCTTCCGCCCGGGATCGAACCGGGGACCTTCTGCGTGTAAAGCAGACGTGATAACCGCTACACCACGGAAACGACGGTTTTGCCGTTGTACTACCTGGAAAACCGTAGCTCCAACAGATTTTTCCTGCGTAAGCAAGGGCATCGGCTACGAGCTCCGTCCGATTCTAGAAGTTGCTATAGTAAAAGACAACGATAAAAACAATCAAACCGCAACAGCCAGGGAGAACGCTGGGTGAGCAGCAGCTCTGCACGGTGATAGCAAGAACGGAGGCGATAGTCATGTGCATCGAGAAGGCTCGTTGGTCTAGGGGTATGATTCCTGCTTCGGGTGCAGGAGGTCCCGGGTTCAAATCCCGGACGAGCCCTTGCGTTTTGTGCAAACGTGTGGCGACTACCGGCATGCCGGCGGCTGTTCCGCGCATTTCCTGCCCTCCAGGTAAGCACAAAAACCTAGTAGCCGGTTCTGAAAGAGTTTCATGTATCATTTGAGCCATCTGCAGCCTGGTGGTTGGACGTTTGAAATTGATTTCAATGTTCACAGTAGAGATTGTAGCAAGTGTCTTGTTGAGTGCGACGAAAAAGTGATTACGCCCGGAATCGAAACGGAGACCTTCTGCCTGTTAGGCAGACGTGATAACCGCTACACCACGGAAACTGCTAAGCTCTGAGATCCACATGTGACACAACTTGCAGGACGATCACAACTTTGGCGTAAAAATCACTTTGCGGAAACGCACAATGCAGGTATTTCGCATTCGTACGCAACAATCGACAGCACCCTTGCCTGTCTGAATGCCACCACGAATAAGAGCCCAAGAAGTCGTCGGACAAGCTCGCGGCCGAGTCCTCGGTAGCATCAGCTACTCTTGCTTTCCGTACGAGCTACCGTCAATTCGCGCAGTCGCTATTGCATATGATGTCACCAAAAGCAATCACTTCGTTAGCGGCAAGGAGCCCGGGCCCAGCGGTAGCTCTACATGGAGGCACCAGCAGCCCCGACAGGACGCCGCTGGCGCGCCGGCGTCCGGACCCGCGACCCCTAATGACGTTGCAGTCGATGTATTTCTTAATATCGCTTTTGGAAGAAGCAAGCCAGGTGTAAATCACACAGTATTTTACTGATGATCTGGAAACGCAAATTTAGAACAAGTAGAACATTATATAAAATTTGTTGTGTGGTCGAGCGGAACCCACCCTTCGCTCTTCCCAGATTATCGTTGCTGCACGGAATGATTGTTAAAGCACCGACGGCTTCAGAGTTCGTCTTCTCCAACGTTTGCTTTTGCAGTACATTCCGCAATCTTTTCGTTATGAGTCGTCTGTTTCGGTTTCCCGATGTAGTTTTGCTCACAGCTCCCGACTTCTCTTAACCCCGAGCCACCACTAGCCGAAAATTCCGCACTGCAGTCCGGTCAATCTGCAGAGCTCGATAAGAGCATCGCGGTCGTTCCTGAGCTAATGAAACGGCCGTGTCTGTAGTTGTTCCCAGATGTCTCCCACAGCAACGGCCTCCCGGACGCCTGCATTACAGGAGTACGCCCCTACTCCCAGCCATACAATTGCATTTGAAAGCAGAATAACATGAGCTACAGAGCAACTCCGACTTTTGTGTCTGACCTAAATGTCAGAATAATCTGCTGCTGACGCTTTGGAAACACTCAGTAACTACAAGTTGATTCTAATTAAACTTTACTACTTGAGTCATTGTAGATAGAAGACTGTTTACCATATGGATTCCCAACTTTGTAAAAATAATGTTGAGACTGTGCACTGCAAGATTTGCATTCTTTTTGGTGTTAGTGTGATGGCTTGTTGTTAGACACCGGTACTGGTATGGTGATGTAGGGTTGAAACACAGGTCTGGAGAAGCTGAGCAGGGCATTACTTGTAAAGTTGTTTTACCAAAACAACTGTAATACTGCTGCCACTCTTTGCGAGTATTGATGTATAAACACGCGATCTAGTGTGTGAAACACCACCGTCTGTTCATCTGCAGAGTGCGATGAAATTATTCACTCTACATTCATTGCCTTTAATATTCTTTCCATCAGTGGTGGGCGCTGCCTTCAGAAAGCGCTTTTCTTTCTGATTTACATGAAAGTTTGTGTTCCTCGGAGCTGGACTGCTTGGGATTACCTTCACTGCCACCGGCAGGTGGCTCGTTGGTCTAGGGGTATGATTCCTGCTTTGGGTGCAGGAGGTCCCGGGTCAAATCCCGGACGAGCCCTATCGTTTTGACCGTGCTGAAGAGTAGGTGGAGCTCACCCACGTTTGTAGCTCTGCAATGAAGAACAGATGCGTGCCGCAGCACGCTGTGTGTGGCCCTACGGTCATGAAGGGACCGTTTGATATGGCAAGAATCTGATACCAGTAAATTACATAGGTCGATTTCTGTAGAAGAGCCGACAGTAATCTTGCATGCAACGGAAAACAAAGGTTGTCTTTGCAGAACGTGTGCACCGTGAGTGGAGACGAAGCTCAATCGTGGAGCAGTCTACCTTCATCTGATTAGCGACAACGTCAACCAAAGAGTGGGATACAAGACTGAGCGTAGTTACGAGTTTCTCACTATTAGTTATGTTCACACTTCAACAGAGTTGTGACAAGGCGAGTGCAAAGAGATCAGGAAAGCCAGTATGAAGCGAACTTGAAGTAGTCTTGAAGAAATGGATACTAAATTTTGCAGGCCAGAATGGAGCTACGAGCGTTCTGAGTTACTGAATACCGGTGCACTATGGGAGCAAGAGCATTTGACAGTAAAATGAGGTAGCACACGACATTTATTATCCCGCACACGCAGACGTGACGTTATCTCGGAAATGGAATCCTAAAACGGGTTTAAAAAAAGTCGTGCTTCCGCCCAGGATCGAACCGGGGACCTTCTGCGTGTAAAGCAGACGTGATAACCGCTACACCACGGAAACGACGGTTTTGCCGTTGTACTACCTGGAAAACCGTAGCTCCAACAGATTTTTCCTGCGTAAGCAAGGGCATCGGCTACGAGCTCCGTCCGATTCTAGAAGTTGCTATAGTACAAGACAACGATAAAAACAATCAAACCGCAACAGCCAGGGAGAACGCTGGGTGAGCAGCAGCTCTGCACGGTGATAGCAAGAACGGAGGCGATAGTCATGTGCATCGAGAAGGCTCGTTGGTCTAGGGGTATGATTCCTGCTTCGGGTGCAGGAGGTCCCGGGTTCAAATCCCGGACGAGCCCTTGCGTTTTGTGCAAACGTGTGGCGACTACCGGCATGCCGGCGGCTGTTCCGCGCATTTCCTGCCCTCCAGGTAAGCACAAAAACCTAGTAGCCGGTTCTGAAAGAGTTTCATGTATCATTTGAGCCATCTGCAGCCTGGTGGTTGGACGTTTGAAATTGATTTAAATGTTCACAGTAGAGATTGTAGCAAGTGTCTTGTTGAGTGCGACGAAAAAGTGATTACGCCCAGAATCGAAACGGAGACCTTCTGCCTGTTAGGCAGACGTGATAACCGCTACACCACGGAAACTGCTAAGCTCTGAGATCCACATGTGACACAACTTGCAGGACGATCACAACTTTGGCGTAAAAATCACTTTGCGGAAACGCACAATGCAGGTATTTCGCATTCGTACGCAACAATCGACAGCACCCTTGCCTGTCTGAATGCCACCACGAATAAGAGCCCAAGAAGTCGTCGGACAAGCTCGCGGCCGAGTCCTCGGTAGCATCAGCTACTCTTGCTTTCCGTACGAGCTACCGTCAATTCGCGCAGTCGCTATTGCATATGATGTCACCAAATGCAATCACTTCGTTAGCGGCAAGGAGCCCGGGCCCAGCGGTAGCTCTACATGGAGGCACCAGCAGCCCCGACAGGCCGCCGCTGGCGCGCCGGCGTCCGGACCCGCGACCCCTAATGACGTTGCAGTCGATGTATTTCTTAATATCGCTTTTGGAAGAAGCAAGCCAGGTGTAAATCACACAGTATTTTACTGATGATCTGGAAACGCAAATTTAGAACAAGTAGAACATTATATAAAATTTGTTGTGTGGTCGAGCGGAACCCACCCTTCGCTCTTCCCAGATTATCGTTGCTGCACGGAATGATTGTTAAAGCACCGACGGCTTCAGAGTTCGTCTTCTCCAACGTTTGCTTTTGCAGTACATTCCGCAATCTTTTCGTTATGAGTCGTCTGTTTCGGTTTCCCGATGTAGTTTTGCTCACAGCTCCCGACTTCTCTTAACCCCGAGCCACCACTAGCCGAATATTCCGCACTGCAGTCCGGTCAATCTGCAGAGCTCGATAAGAGCATCGCGGTCGTTCCTGAGCTAATGAAACGGCCGTGTCTGTAGTTGTTCCCAGATGTCTCCCACAGCAACGGCCTCCCGGACGCCTGCATTACAGGAGTACGCCCCTACTCCCAGCCATACAATTGCATTTGAAAGCAGAATAACATGAGCTACAGAGCAACTCCGACTTTTGTGTCTGACCTACTTTTAATGATACTGTGGTCGGTTTAGTTACTACTATCGCTGCTGGACGAAGCAGACCAGTTGAAAGCCACACGGTATTCTTGTAACGAACAGGTAATGGAAATTTAGGTAAAACGATATCAAAAAAAGTTGCGTGGTGGAGCGACACATACAGTTGGCTCTTCGTAGATGATCATTGCTGCACGGAATAATTCTTAAGGCACCGACGCCTTCAGGAGTCGTGTTTGGAAGTTTTGCTTGCAGTATATTCCGCTATCTTTTCGTTATGAGTTGGTGTTTCGGCTTCCCGGTGTTTTTTTGTTTAGTGCATTTGCCTTCCCTTGACGCTAAGAAAGCACATGACGAAAGTGAAACACCACCGTCTGTTCATCTGCAGAGTGCGATGAAATTATTCACTCTACATTCATTGCCTTTAATATTCTTTCCATCAGTGGTGGGCGCTGCCTTCAGAAAGCGCTTTTCTTTCTGATTTACATGAAAGTTTGTGTTCCTCGGAGCTGGACTGCTTGGGATTACCTTCACTGCCACCGGCAGGTGGCTCGTTGGTCTAGGGGTATGATTCCTGCTTTGGGTGCAGGAGGTCCCGGGTTCAAATCCCGGACGAGCCCTATCGTTTTGACCGTGCTGAAGAGTAGGTGGAGCTCACCCACGTTTGTAGCTCTGCAATGAAGAACAGATGCGTGCCGCAGCACGCTGTGTGTGGCCCTACGGTCATGAAGGGACCGTTTGATATGGCAAGAATCTGATACCAGTAAATTACATAGGTCGATTTCTGTAGAAGAGCCGACAGTAATCTTGCATGCAACGGAAAACAAAGGTTGTCTTTGCAGAACGTGTGCACCGTGAGTGGAGACGAAGCTCAATCGTGGAGCAGTCTACCTTCATCTGATTAGCGACAACGTCAACCAAAGAGTGGGATACAAGACTGAGCGTAGTTACGAGTTTCTCACTATTAGTTATGTTCACACTTCAACAGAGTTGTGACAAGGCGAGTGCAAAGAGATCAGGAAAGCCAGTATGAAGCGAACTTGAAGTAGTCTTGAAGAAATGGATACTAAATTTTGCAGGCCAGAATGGAGCTACGAGCGTTCTGAGTTACTGAATACCGGTGCACTATGGGAGCAAGAGCATTTGACAGTAAAATGAGGTAGCACACGACATTTATTATCCCGCACACGCAGACGTGACGTTATCTCGGAAATGGAATCCTAAAACGGGTTTAAAAAAAGTCGTGCTTCCGCCCGGGATCGAACCGGGGACCTTCTGCGTGTAAAGCAGACGTGATAACCGCTACACCACGGAAACGACGGTTTTGCCGTTGTACTACCTGGAAAACCGTAGCTCCAACAGATTTTTCCTGCGTAAGCAAGGGCATCGGCTACGAGCTCCGTCCGATTCTAGAAGTTGCTATAGTAAAAGACAACGATAAAAACAATCAAACCGCAACAGCCAGGGAGAACGCTGGGTGAGCAGCAGCTCTGCACGGTGATAGCAAGAACGGAGGCGATAGTCATGTGCATCGAGAAGGCTCGTTGGTCTAGGGGTATGATTCCTGCTTCGGGTGCAGGAGGTCCCGGGTTCAAATCCCGGACGAGCCCTTGCGTTTTGTGCAAACGTGTGGCGACTACCGGCATGCCGGCGGCTGTTCCGCGCATTTCCTGCCCTCCAGGTAAGCACAAAAACCTAGTAGCCGGTTCTGAAAGAGTTTCATGTATCATTTGAGCCATCTGCAGCCTGGTGGTTGGACGTTTGAAATTGATTTAAATGTTCACAGTAGAGATTGTAGCAAGTGTCTTGTTGAGTGCGACGAAAAAGTGATTACGCCCGGAATCGAAACGGAGACCTTCTGCCTGTTAGGCAGAAGTGATAACCGCTACACCACGGAAACTGCTAAGCTCTGAGATCCACATGTGACACAACTTGCAGGACGATCACAACTTTGGCGTAAAAATCACTTTGCGGAAACGCACAATGCAGGTATTTCGCATTCGTACGCAACAATCGACAGCACCCTTGCCTGTCTGAATGCCACCACGAATAAGAGCCCAAGAAGTCGTCGGACAAGCTCGCGGCCGAGTCCTCGGTAGCATCAGCTACTCTTGCTTTCCGTACGAGCTACCGTCAATTCGCGCAGTCGCTATTGCATATGATGTCACCAAAAGCAATCACTTCGTTAGCGGCAAGGAGCCCGGGCCCAGCGGTAGCTCTACATGGAGGCACCAGCAGCCCCGACAGGCCGCCGCTGGCGCGCCGGCGTCCGGACCCGCGACCCCTAATGACGTTGCAGTCGATGTATTTCTTAATATCGCTTTTGGAAGAAGCAAGCCAGGTGTAAATCACACAGTATTTTACTGATGATCTGGAAACGCAAATTTAGAACAAGTAGAACATTATATAAAATTTGTTGTGTGGTCGAGCGGAACCCACCCTTCGCTCTTCCCAGATTATCGTTGCTGCACGGAATGATTGTTAAAGCACCGACGGCTTCAGAGTTCGTCTTCTCCAACGTTTGCTTTTGCAGTACATTCCGCAATCTTTTCGTTATGAGTCGTCTGTTTCGGTTTCCCGATGTAGTTTTGCTCACAGCTCCCGACTTCTCTTAACCCCGAGCCACCACTAGCCGAAAATTCCGCACTGCAGTCCGGTCAATCTGCAGAGCTCGATAAGAGCATCGCGGTCGTTCCTGAGCTAATGAAACGGCCGTGTCTGTAGTTGTTCCCAGATGTCTCCCACAGCAACGGCCTCCCGGACGCCTGCATTACAGGAGTACGCCCCTACTCCCAGCCATACAATTGCATTTGAAAGCAGAATAACATGAGCTACAGAGCAACTCCGACTTTTGTGTCTGACCTACTTTTAATGATACTGTGGTCGGTTTAGTTACTACTATCGCTGCTGGACGAAGCAGACCAGTTGAAAGCCACACGGTATTCTTGTAACGAACAGGTAATGGAAATTTAGGTAAAACGATATCAAAAAAAGTTGCGTGGTGGAGCGACACATACAGTTGGCTCTTCGTAGATGATCATTGCTGCACGGAATAATTCTTAAGGCACCGACGCCTTCAGGAGTCGTGTTTGGAAGTTTTGCTTGCAGTATATTCCGCTATCTTTTCGTTATGAGTTGGTGTTTCGGCTTCCCGGTGTTTTTTTGTTTAGTGCATTTGCCTTCCCTTGACGCTAAGAAAGCACATGACGAAAGTGAAACACCACCGTCTGTTCATCTGCAGAGTGCGATGAAATTATTCACTCTACATTCATTGCCTTTAATATTCTTTCCATCAGTGGTGGGCGCTGCCTTCAGAAAGCGCTTTTCTTTCTGATTTACATGAAAGTTTGTGTTCCTCGGAGCTGGACTGCTTGGGATTACCTTCACTGCCACCGGCAGGTGGCTCGTTGGTCTAGGGGTATGATTCCTGCTTTGGGTGCAGGAGGTCCCGGGTTCAAATCCCGGACGAGCCCTATCGTTTTGACCGTGCTGAAGAGTAGGTGGAGCTCACCCACGTTTGTAGCTCTGCAATGAAGAACAGATGCGTGCCGCAGCACGCTGTGTGTGGCCCTACGGTCATGAAGGGACCGTTTGATATGGCAAGAATCTGATACCAGTAAATTACATAGGTCGATTTCTGTAGAAGAGCCGACAGTAATCTTGCATGCAACGGAAAACAAAGGTTGTCTTTGCAGAACGTGTGCACCGTGAGTGGAGACGAAGCTCAATCGTGGAGCAGTCTACCTTCATCTGATTAGCGACAACGTCAACCAAAGAGTGGGATACAAGACTGAGCGTAGTTACGAGTTTCTCACTACTAGTTATGTTCACACTTCAACAGAGTTGTGACAAGGCGAGTGCAAAGAGATCAGGAAAGTCAGTATGAAGCGAACTTGAAGTAGTCTTGAAGAAATGGATACTAAATTTTGCAGGCCAGAATGGAGCTACGAGCGTTCTGAGTTACTGAATACCGGTGCACTATGGGAGCAAGAGCATCTGACAGTAAAATGAGGTAGCACGCGACATTTATTATCCCGCACACGCAGACGTGACGTTATCTCGGAAATGGAATCCTAAAACGGGTTTAAAAAAAGTCGTGCTTCCGCCCGGGATCGACCCGGGGACCTTCTGCGTGTAAAGCAGACGTGATAACCGCTACACCACGGAAACGACGGTTTTGCCGTTGTACTACCTGGAAAACCGTAGCTCCAACAGATTTTTCCTGCGTAAGCAAGGGCATCGGCTACGAGCTCCGTCCGATTCTAGAAGTTGCTATAGTAAAAGACAACGATAAAAACAATCAAACCGCAACAGCCAGGGAGAACGCTGGGTGAGCAGCAGCTCTGCACGGTGATAGCAAGAACGGAGGCGATAGTCATGTGCATCGAGAAGGCTCGTTGGTCTAGGGGTATGATTCCTGCTTCGGGTGCAGGAGGTCCCGGGTTCAAATCCCGGACGAGCCCTTGCGTTTTGTGCAAACGTGTGGCGACTACCGGCATGCCGGCGGCTGTTCCGCGCATTTCCTGCCCTCCAGGTAAGCACAAAAACCTAGTAGCCGGTTCTGAAAGAGTTTCATGTATCATTTGAGCCATCTGCAGCCTGGTGGTTGGACGTTTGAAATTGATTTAAATGTTCACAGTAGAGATTGTAGCAAGTGTCTTGTTGAGTGCGACGAAAAAGTGATTACGCCCGGAATCGAACCGGGGACCTTCTGCCTGTTAGGCAGACGTGATAACCGCTACACCACGGAAACTGCTAAGCTCTGAGATCCACATGTGACACAACTTGCAGGACGATCACAACTTTGGCGTAAAAATCACTTTGCGGAAACGCACAATGCAGGTATTTCGCATTCGTACGCAACAATCGACAGCACCCTTGCCTGTCTGAATGCCACCACGAATAAGAGCCCAAGAAGTCGTCGGACAAGCTCGCGGCCGAGTCCTCGGTAGCATCAGCTACTCTTGCTTTCCGTACGAGCTACCGTCAATTCGCGCAGTCGCTATTGCATATGATGTCACCAAAAGCAATCACTTCGTTAGCGGCAAGGAGCCCGGGCCCAGCGGTAGCTCTACATGGAGGCACCAGCAGCCCCGACAGGCCGCCGCTGGCGCGCCGGCGTCCGGACCCGCGACCCCTAATGACGTTGCAGTCGATGTATTTCTTAATATCGCTTTTGGAAGAAGCAAGCCAGGTGTAAATCACACAGTATTTTACTGATGATCTGGAAACGCAAATTTAGAACAAGTAGAACATTATATAAAATTTGTTGTGTGGTCGAGCGGAACCCACCCTTCGCTCTTCCCAGATTATCGTTGCTGCACGGAATGATTGTTAAAGCACCGACGGCTTCAGAGTTCGTCTTCTCCAACGTTTGCTTTTGCAGTACATTCCGCAATCTTTTCGTTATGAGTCGTCTGTTTCGGTTTCCCGATGTAGTTTTGCTCACAGCTCCCGACTTCTCTTAACCCCGAGCCACCACTAGCCGAAAATTCCGCACTGCAGTCCGGTCAATCTGCAGAGCTCGATAAGAGCATCGCGGTCGTTCCTGAGCTAATGAAACGGCCGTGTCTGTAATTGTTCCCAGATGTCTCCCACAGCAACGGCCTCCCGGACGCCTGCATTACAGGAGTACGCCCCTACTCCCAGCCATACAATTGCATTTGAAAGCAGAATAACATGAGCTACAGAGCAACTCCGACTTTTGTGTCTGACCTACTTTTAATGATACTGTGGTCGGTTTAGTTACTACTATCGCTGCTGGACGAAGCAGACCAGTTGAAAGCCACACGGTATTCTTGTAACGAACAGGTAATGGAAATTTAGGTAAAACGATATCAAAAAAAGTTGCGTGGTGGAGCGACACATACAGTTGGCTCTTCGTAGATGAAGGGACCGTTTGATATGGCAAGAATCTGATACCAGTAAATTACATAGGTCGATTTCTGTAGAAGAGCCGACAGTAATCTTGCATGCAACGGAAAACAAAGGTTGTCTTTGCAGAACGTGTGCACCGTGAGTGGAGACGAAGCTCAATCGTGGAGCAGTCTACCTTCATCTGATTAGCGACAACGTCAACCAAAGAGTGGGATACAAGACTGAGCGTAGTTACGAGTTTCTCACTATTAGTTATGTTCACACTTCAACAGAGTTGTGACAAGGCGAGTGCAAAGAGATCAGGAAAGCCAGTATGAAGCGAACTTGAAGTAGTCTTGAAGAAATGGATACTAAATTTTGCAGGCCAGAATGGAGCTACGAGCGTTCTGAGTTACTGAATACCGGTGCACTATGGGAGCAAGAGCATCTGACAGTAAAATGAGGTAGCACACGACATTTATTATCCCGCACACGCAGACGTGACGTTATCTCGGAAATGGAATCCTAAAACGGGTTTAAAAAAAGTCGTGCTTCCGCCCGGGATCGAACCGGGGACCTTCTGCGTGTAAAGCAGACGTGATAACCGCTACACCACGGAAACGACGGTTTTGCCGTTGTACTACCTGGAAAACCGTAGCTCCAACAGATTTTTCCTGCGTAAGCAAGGGCATCGGCTACGAGCTCCGTCCGATTCTAGAAGTTGCTATAGTAAAAGACAACGATAAAAACAATCAAACCGCAACAGCCAGGGAGAACGCTGGGTGAGCAGCAGCTCTGCACGGTGATAGCAAGAACGGAGGCGATAGTCATGTGCATCGAGAAGGCTCGTTGGTCTAGGGGTATGATTCCTGCTTCAGGTGCAGGAGGTCCCGGGTTCAAATCCCGGACGAGCCCTTGCGTTTTGTGCAAACGTGTGGCGACTACCGGCATGCCGGCGGCTGTTCCGCGCATTTCCTGCCCTCCAGGTAAGCACAAAAACCTAGTAGCCGGTTCTGAAAGAGTTTCATGTATCATTTGAGCCATCTGCAGCCTGGTGGTTGGACGTTTGAAATTGATTTAAATGTTCACAGTAGAGATTGTAGCAAGTGTCTTGTTGAGTGCGACGAAAAAGTGATTACGCCCGGAATCGAAACGGAGACCTTCTGCCTGTTAGGCAGACGTGATAACCGCTACACCACGGAAACTGCTAAGCTCTGAGATCCACATGTGACACAACTTGCAGGACGATCACAACTTTGGCGTAAAAATCACTTTGCGGAAACGCACAATGCAGGTATTTCGCATTCGTACGCAACAATCGACAGCACCCTTGCCTGTCTGAATGCCACCACGAATAAGAGCCCAAGAAGTCGTCGGACAAGCTCGCGGCCGAGTCCTCGGTAGCATCAGCTACTCTTGCTTTCCGTACGAGCTACCGTCAATTCGCGCAGTCGCTATTGCATATGATGTCACCAAAAGCAATCACTTCGTTAGCGGCAAGGAGCCCGGGCCCAGCGGTAGCTCTACATGGAGGCACCAGCAGCCCCGACAGGCCGCCGCTGGCGCGCCGGCGTCCGGACCCGCGACCCCTAATGACGTTGCAGTCGATGTATTTCTTAATATCGCTTTTGGAAGAAGCAAGCCAGGTGTAAATCACACAGTATTTTACTGATGATCTGGAAACGCAAATTTAGAACAAGTAGAACATTATATAAAATTTGTTGTGTGGTCGAGCGGAACCCACCCTTCGCTCTTCCCAGATTATCGTTGCTGCACGGAATGATTGTTAAAGCACCGACGGCTTCAGAGTTCGTCTTCTCCAACGTTTGCTTTTGCAGTACATTCCGCAATCTTTTCGTTATGAGTCGTCTGTTTCGGTTTCCCGATGTAGTTTTGCTCACAGCTCCCGACTTCTCTTAACCCCGAGCCACCACTAGCCGAAAATTCCGCACTGCAGTCCGGTCAATCTGCAGAGCTCGATAAGAGCATCGCGGTCGTTCCTGAGCTAATGAAACGGCCGTGTCTGTAGTTGTTCCCAGATGTCTCCCACAGCAACGGCCTCCCGGACGCCTGCATTACAGGAGTACGCCCCTACTCCCAGCCATACAATTGCATTTGAAAGCAGAATAACATGAGCTACAGAGCAACTCCGACTTTTGTGTCTGACCTACTTTTAATGATACTGTGGTCGGTTTAGTTACTACTATCGCTGCTGGACGAAGCAGACCAGTTGAAAGCCACACGGTATTCTTGTAACGAACAGGTAATGGAAATTTAGGTAAAACGATATCAAAAAAAGTTGCGTGGTGGAGCGACACATACAGTTGGCTCTTCGTAGATGATCATTGCTGCACGGAATAATTCTTAAGGCACCGACGCCTTCAGGAGTCGTGTTTGGAAGTTTTGCTTGCAGTATATTCCGCTATCTTTTCGTTATGAGTTGGTGTTTCGGCTTCCCGGTGTTTTTTTGTTTAGTGCATTTGCCTTCCCTTGACGCTAAGAAAGCACATGACGAAAGTGAAACACCACCGTCTGTTCATCTGCAGAGTGCGATGAAATTATTCACTCTACATTCATTGCCTTTAATATTCTTTCCATCAGTGGTGGGCGCTGCCTTCAGAAAGCGCTTTTCTTTCTGATTTACATGAAAGTTTGTGTTCCTCGGAACTGGACTGCTTGGGATTACCTTCACTGCCACCGGCAGGTGGCTCGTTGGTCTAGGGGTATGATTCCTGCTTTGGGTGCAGGAGGTCCTGGGTTCAAATCCCGGACGAGCCCTATCGTTTTGACCGTGCTGAAGAGTAGGTGGAGCTCACCCACGTTTGTAGCTCTGCAATGAAGAACAGATGCGTGCCGCAGCACGCTGTGTGTGGCCCTACGGTCATGAAGGGACCGTTTGATATGGCAAGAATCTGATACCAGTAAATTACATAGGTCGATTTCTGTAGAAGAGCCGACAGTAATCTTGCATGCAACGGAAAACAAAGGTTGTCTTTGCAGAACGTGTGCACCGTGAGTGGAGACGAAGCTCAATCGTGGAGCAGTCTACCTTCATCTGATTAGCGACAACGTCAACCAAAGAGTGGGATACAAGACTGAGCGTAGTTACGAGTTTCTCACTACTAGTTATGTTCACACTTCAACAGAGTTGTGACAAGGCGAGTGCAAAGAGATCAGGAAAGCCAGTATGAAGCGAACTTGAAGTAGTCTTGAAGAAATGGATACTAAATTTTGCAGGCCAGAATGGAGCTACGAGCGTTCTGAGTTACTGAATACCGGTGCACTATGGGAGCAAGAGCATCTGACAGTAAAATGAGGTAGCACACGACATTTATTATCCCGCACACGCAGACGTGACGTTATCTCGGAAATGGAATCCTAAAACGGGTTTAAAAAAAGTCGTGCTTCCGCCCGGGATCGAACCGGGGACCTTCTGCGTGTAAAGCAGACGTGATAACCGCTACACCACGGAAACGACGGTTTTGCCGTTGTACTACCTGGAAAACCGTAGCTCCAACAGATTTTTCCTGCGTAAGCAAGGGCATCGGCTACGAGCTCCGTCCGATTCTAGAAGTTGCTATAGTAAAAGACAACGATAAAAACAATCAAACCGCAACAGCCAGGGAGAACGCTGGGTGAGCAGCAGCTCTGCACGGTGATAGCAAGAACGGAGGCGATAGTCATGTGCATCGAGAAGGCTCGTTGGTCTAGGGGTATGATTCCTGCTTCGGGTGCAGGACGTCCCGGGTTCAAATCCCGGACGAGCCCTTGCGTTTTGTGCAAACGTGTGGCGACTACCGGCATGCCGGCGGCTGTTCCGCGCATTTCCTGCCCTCCAGGTAAGCACAAAAACCTAGTAGCCGGTTCTGAAAGAGTTTCATGTATCATTTGAGCCATCTGCAGCCTGGTGGTTGGACGTTTGAAATTGATTTAAATGTTCACAGTAGAGATTGTAGCAAGTGTCTTGTTGAGTGCGACGAAAAAGTGATTACGCCCGGAATCGAACCGGGGACCTTCTGCCTGTTAGGCAGACGTGATAACCGCTACACCACGGAAACTGCTAAGCTCTGAGATCCACATGTGACACAACTTGCAGGACGATCACAACTTTGGCGTAAAAATCACTTTGCGGAAACGCACAATGCAGGTATTTCGCATTCGTACGCAACAATCGACAGCACCCTTGCCTGTCTGAATGCCACCACGAATAAGAGCCCAAGAAGTCGTCGGACAAGCTCGCGGCCGAGTCCTCGGTAGCATCAGCTACTCTTGCTTTCCGTACGAGCTACCGTCAATTCGCGCAGTCGCTATTGCATATGATGTCACCAAAAGCAATCACTTCGTTAGCGGCAAGGAGCCCGGGCCCAGCGGTAGCTCTACATGGAGGCACCAGCAGCCCCGACAGGCCGCCGCTGGCGCGCCGGCGTCCGGACCCGCGACCCCTAATGACGTTGCAGTCGATGTATTTCTTAATATCGCTTTTGGAAGAAGCAAGCCAGGTGTAAATCACACAGTATTTTACTGATGATCTGGAAACGCAAATTTAGAACAAGTAGAACATTATATAAAATTTGTTGTGTGGTCGAGCGGAACCCACCCTTCGCTCTTCCCAGATTATCGTTGCTGCACGGAATGATTGTTAAAGCACCGACGGCTTCAGAGTTCGTCTTCTCCAACGTTTGCTTTTGCAGTACATTCCGCAATCTTTTCGTTATGAGTCGTCTGTTTCGGTTTCCCGATGTAGTTTTGCTCACAGCTCCCGACTTCTCTTAACCCCGAGCCACCACTAGCCGAAAATTCCGCACTGCAGTCCGGTCAATCTGCAGAGCTCGATAAGAGCATCGCGGTCGTTCCTGAGCTAATGAAACGGCCGTGTCTGTAGTTGTTCCCAGATGTCTCCCACAGCAACGGCCTCCCGGACGCCTGCATTACAGGAGTACGCCCCTACTCCCAGCCATACAATTGCATTTGAAAGCAGAATAACATGAGCTACAGAGCAACTCCGACTTTTGTGTCTGACCTACTTTTAATGATACTGTGGTCGGTTTAGTTACTACTATCGCTGCTGGACGAAGCAGACCAGTTGAAAGCCACACGGTATTCTTGTAACGAACAGGTAATGGAAATTTAGGTAAAACGATATCAAAAAAAGTTGCGTGGTGGAGCGACACATACAGTTGGCTCTTCGTAGATGATCATTGCTGCACGGAATAATTCTTAAGGCACCGACGCCTTCAGGAGTCGTGTTTGGAAGTTTTGCTTGCAGTATATTCCGCTATCTTTTCGTTATGAGTTGGTGTTTCGGCTTCCCGGTGTTTTTTTGTTTAGTGCATTTGCCTTCCCTTGACGCTAAGAAAGCACATGACGAAAGTGAAACACCACCGTCTGTTCATCTGCAGAGTGCGATGAAATTATTCACTCTACATTCATTGCCTTTAATATTCTTTCCATCAGTGGTGGGCGCTGCCTTCAGAAAGCGCTTTTCTTTCTGATTTACATGAAAGTTTGTGTTCCTCGGAACTGGACTGCTTGGGATTACCTTCACTGCTACCGGCAGGTGGCTCGTTGGTCTAGGGGTATGATTCCTGCTTTGGGTGCAGGAGGTCCTGGGTTCAAATCCCGGACGAGCCCTATCGTTTTGACCGTGCTGAAGAGTAGGTGGAGCTCACCCACGTTTGTAGCTCTGCAATGAAGAACAGATGCGTGCCGCAGCACGCTGTGTGTGGCCCTACGGTCATGAAGGGACCGTTTGATATGGCAAGAATCTGATACCAGTAAATTACATAGGTCGATTTCTGTAGAAGAGCCGACAGTAATCTTGCATGCAACGGAAAACAAAGGTTGTCTTTGCAGAACGTGTGCACCGTGAGTGGAGACGAAGCTCAATCGTGGAGCAGTCTACCTTCATCTGATTAGCGACAACGTCAACCAAAGAGTGGGATACAAGACTGAGCGTAGTTACGAGTTTCTCACTACTAGTTATGTTCACACTTCAACAGAGTTGTGACAAGGCGAGTGCAAAGAGATCAGGAAAGCCAGTATGAAGCGAACTTGAAGTAGTCTTGAAGAAATGGATACTAAATTTTGCAGGCCAGAATGGAGCTACGAGCGTTCTGAGTTACTGAATACCGGTGCACTATGGGAGCAAGAGCATCTGACAGTAAAATGAGGTAGCACACGACATTTATTATCCCGCACACGCAGACGTGACGTTATCTCGGAAATGGAATCCTAAAACGGGTTTAAAAAAAGTCGTGCTTCCGCCCGGGATCGACCCGGGGACCTTCTGCGTGTAAAGCAGACGTGATAACCGCTACACCACGGAAACGACGGTTTTGCCGTTGTACTACCTGGAAAACCGTAGCTCCAACAGATTTTTCCTGCGTAAGCAAGGGCATCGGCTACGAGCTCCGTCCGATTCTAGAAGTTGCTATAGTAAAAGACAACGATAAAAACAATCAAACCGCAACAGCCAGGGAGAACGCTGGGTGAGCAGCAGCTCTGCACGGTGATAGCAAGAACGGAGGCGATAGTCATGTGCATCGAGAAGGCTCGTTGGTCTAGGGGTATGATTCCTGCTTCGGGTGCAGGACGTCCCGGGTTCAAATCCCGGACGAGCCCTTGCGTTTTGTGCAAACGTGTGGCGACTACCGGCATGCCGGCGGCTGTTCCGCGCATTTCCTGCCCTCCAGGTAAGCACAAAAACCTAGTAGCCGGTTCTGAAAGAGTTTCATGTATCATTTGAGCCATCTGCAGCCTGGTGGTTGGACGTTTGAAATTGATTTAAATGTTCACAGTAGAGATTGTAGCAAGTGTCTTGTTGAGTGCGACGAAAAAGTGATTACGCCCGGAATCGAAACGGAGACCTTCTGCCTGTTAGGCAGACGTGATAACCGCTACACCACGGAAACTGCTAAGCTCTGAGATCCACATGTGACACAACTTGCAGGACGATCACAACTTTGGCGTAAAAATCACTTTGCGGAAACGCACAATGCAGGTATTTCGCATTCGTACGCAACAATCGACAGCACCCTTGCCTGTCTGAATGCCACCACGAATAAGAGCCCAAGAAGTCGTCGGACAAGCTCGCGGCCGAGTCCTCGGTAGCATCAGCTACTCTTGCTTTCCGTACGAGCTACCGTCAATTCGCGCAGTCGCTATTGCATATGATGTCACCAAAAGCAATCACTTCGTTAGCGGCAAGGAGCCCGGGCCCAGCGGTAGCTCTACATGGAGGCACCAGCAGCCCCGACAGGCCGCCGCTGGCGCGCCGGCGTCCGGACCCGCGACCCCTAATGACGTTGCAGTCGATGTATTTCTTAATATCGCTTTTGGAAGAAGCAAGCCAGGTGTAAATCACACAGTATTTTACTGATGATCTGGAAACGCAAATTTAGAACAAGTAGAACATTATATAAAATTTGTTGTGTGGTCGAGCGGAACCCACCCTTCGCTCTTCCCAGATTATCGTTGCTGCACGGAATGATTGTTAAAGCACCGACGGCTTCAGAGTTCGTCTTCTCCAACGTTTGCTTTTGCAGTACATTCCGCAATCTTTTCGTTATGAGTCGTCTGTTTCGGTTTCCCGATGTAGTTTTGCTCACAGCTCCCGACTTCTCTTAACCCCGAGCCACCACTAGCCGAAAATTCCGCACTGCAGTCCGGTCAATCTGCAGAGCTCGATAAGAGCATCGCGGTCGTTCCTGAGCTAATGAAACGGCCGTGTCTGTAGTTGTTCCCAGATGTCTCCCACAGCAACGGCCTCCCGGACGCCTGCATTACAGGAGTACGCCCCTACTCCCAGCCATACAATTGCATTTGAAAGCAGAATAACATGAGCTACAGAGCAACTCCGACTTTTGTGTCTGACCTACTTTTAATGATACTGTGGTCGGTTTAGTTACTACTATCGCTGCTGGACGAAGCAGACCAGTTGAAAGCCACACGGTATTCTTGTAACGAACAGGTAATGGAAATTTAGGTAAAACGATATCAAAAAAAGTTGCGTGGTGGAGCGACACATACAGTTGGCTCTTCGTAGATGATCATTGCTGCACGGAATAATTCTTAAGGCACCGACGCCTTCAGGAGTCGTGTTTGGAAGTTTTGCTTGCAGTATATTCCGCTATCTTTTCGTTATGAGTTGGTGTTTCGGCTTCCCGGTGTTTTTTTGTTTAGTGCATTTGCCTTCCCTTGACGCTAAGAAAGCACATGACGAAAGTGAAACACCACCGTCTGTTCATCTGCAGAGTGCGATGAAATTATTCACTCTACATTCATTGCCTTTAATATTCTTTCCATCAGTGGTGGGCGCTGCCTTCAGAAAGCGCTTTTCTTTCTGATTTACATGAAAGTTTGTGTTCCTCGGAACTGGACTGCTTGGGATTACCTTCACTGCTACCGGCAGGTGGCTCGTTGGTCTAGGGGTATGATTCCTGCTTTGGGTGCAGGAGGTCCTGGGTTCAAATCCCGGACGAGCCCTATCGTTTTGACCGTGCTGAAGAGTAGGTGGAGCTCACCCACGTTTGTAGCTCTGCAATGAAGAACAGATGCGTGCCGCAGCACGCTGTGTGTGGCCCTACGGTCATGAAGGGACCGTTTGATATGGCAAGAATCTGATACCAGTAAATTACATAGGTCGATTTCTGTAGAAGAGCCGACAGTAATCTTGCATGCAACGGAAAACAAAGGTTGTCTTTGCAGAACGTGTGCACCGTGAGTGGAGACGAAGCTCAATCGTGGAGCAGTCTACCTTCATCTGATTAGCGACAACGTCAACCAAAGAGTGGGATACAAGACTGAGCGTAGTTACGAGTTTCTCACTACTAGTTATGTTCACACTTCAACAGAGTTGTGACAAGGCGAGTGCAAAGAGATCAGGAAAGCCAGTATGAAGCGAACTTGAAGTAGTCTTGAAGAAATGGATACTAAATTTTGCAGGCCAGAATGGAGCTACGAGCGTTCTGAGTTACTGAATACCGGTGCACTATGGGAGCAAGAGCATCTGACAGTAAAATGAGGTAGCACACGACATTTATTATCCCGCACACGCAGACGTGACGTTATCTCGGAAATGGAATCCTAAAACGGGTTTAAAAAAAGTCGTGCTTCCGCCCGGGATCGACCCGGGGACCTTCTGCGTGTAAAGCAGACGTGATAACCGCTACACCACGGAAACGACGGTTTTGCCGTTGTACTACCTGGAAAACCGTAGCTCCAACAGATTTTTCCTGCGTAAGCAAGGGCATCGGCTACGAGCTCCGTCCGATTCTAGAAGTTGCTATAGTAAAAGACAACGATAAAAACAATCAAACCGCAACAGCCAGGGAGAACGCTGGGTGAGCAGCAGCTCTGCACGGTGATAGCAAGAACGGAGGCGATAGTCATGTGCATCGAGAAGGCTCGTTGGTCTAGGGGTATGATTCCTGCTTCGGGTGCAGGACGTCCCGGGTTCAAATCCCGGACGAGCCCTTGCGTTTTGTGCAAACGTGTGGCGACTACCGGCATGCCGGCGGCTGTTCCGCGCATTTCCTGCCCTCCAGGTAAGCACAAAAACCTAGTAGCCGGTTCTGAAAGAGTTTCATGTATCATTTGAGCCATCTGCAGCCTGGTGGTTGGACGTTTGAAATTGATTTAAATGTTCACAGTAGAGATTGTAGCAAGTGTCTTGTTGAGTGCGACGAAAAAGTGATTACGCCCGGAATCGAAACGGAGACCTTCTGCCTGTTAGGCAGACGTGATAACCGCTACACCACGGAAACTGCTAAGCTCTGAGATCCACATGTGACACAACTTGCAGGACGATCACAACTTTGGCGTAAAAATCACTTTGCGGAAACGCACAATGCAGGTATTTCGCATTCGTACGCAACAATCGACAGCACCCTTGCCTGTCTGAATGCCACCACGAATAAGAGCCCAAGAAGTCGTCGGACAAGCTCGCGGCCGAGTCCTCGGTAGCATCAGCTACTCTTGCTTTCCGTACGAGCTACCGTCAATTCGCGCAGTCGCTATTGCATATGATGTCACCAAAAGCAATCACTTCGTTAGCGGCAAGGAGCCCGGGCCCAGCGGTAGCTCTACATGGAGGCACCAGCAGCCCCGACAGGCCGCCGCTGGCGCGCCGGCGTCCGGACCCGCGACCCCTAATGACGTTGCAGTCGATGTATTTCTTAATATCGCTTTTGGAAGAAGCAAGCCAGGTGTAAATCTCACAGTATTTTACTGATGATCTGGAAACGCAAATTTAGAACAAGTAGAACATTATATAAAATTTGTTGTGTGGTCGAGCGGAACCCACCCTTCGCTCTTCCCAGATTATCGTTGCTGCACGGAATGATTGTTAAAGCACCGACGGCTTCAGAGTTCGTCTTCTCCAACGTTTGCTTTTGCAGTACATTCCGCAATCTTTTCGTTATGAGTCGTCTGTTTCGGTTTCCCGATGTAGTTTTGCTCACAGCTCCCGACTTCTCTTAACCCCGAGCCACCACTAGCCGAAAATTCCGCACTGCAGTCCGGTCAATCTGCAGAGCTCGATAAGAGCATCGCGGTCGTTCCTGAGCTAATGAAACGGCCGTGTCTGTAGTTGTTCCCAGATGTCTCCCACAGCAACGGCCTCCCGGACGCCTGCATTACAGGAGTACGCCCCTACTCCCAGCCATACAATTGCATTTGAAAGCAGAATAACATGAGCTACAGAGCAACTCCGACTTTTGTGTCTGACCTACTTTTAATGATACTGTGGTCGGTTTAGTTACTACTATCGCTGCTGGACGAAGCAGACCAGCTGAAAGCCACACGGTATTCTTGTAACGAACAGGTAATGGAAATTTAGGTGAAACGATATCGAAAAAAGTTGCGTGGTGGATCGACACATACAGTTGGCTCTTCGTAGATGAAGGGACCGTTTGATATGGCAAGAATCTGATACCAGTAAATTACATAGGTCGATTTCTGTAGAAGAGCCGACATTAATCTTGCATGCAACGGAAAACAAAGGTTGTCTTTGCAGAACGTGTGCACCGTGAGTGGAGACGAAGCTCAATCGTGGAGCAGTCTACCTTCATCTGATTAGCGACAACGTCAACCAAAGAGTGGGATACAAGACTGAGCGTAGTTACGAGTTTCTCACTATTAGTTATGTTCACACTTCAACAGAGTTGTGACAAGGCGAGTGCAAAGAGATCAGGAAAGCCAGTATGAAGCGAACTTGAAGTAGTCTTGAAGAAATGGATACTAAATTTTGCAGGCCAGAATGGAGCTACGAGCGTTCTGAGTTACTGAATACCGGTGCACTATGGGAGCAAGAGCATCTGACAGTAAAATGAGGTAGCACACGACATTTATTATCCCGCACACGCAGACGTGACGTTATCTCGGAAATGGAATCCTAAAACGGGTTTAAAAAAAGTCGTGCTTCCGCCCGGGATCGAACCGGGGACCTTCTGCGTGTAAAGCAGACGTGATAACCGCTACACCACGGAAACGACGGTTTTGCCGTTGTACTACCTGGAAAACCGTAGCTCCAACAGATTTTTCCTGCGTAAGCAAGGGCATCGGCTACGAGCTCCGTCCGATTCTAGAAGTTGCTATAGTAAAAGACAACGATAAAAACAATCAAACCGCAACAGCCAGGGAGAACGCTGGGTGAGCAGCAGCTCTGCACGGTGATAGCAAGAACGGAGGCGATAGTCATGTGCATCGAGAAGGCTCGTTGGTCTAGGGGTATGATTGCTGCTTCGGGTGCAGGAGGTCCCGGGTTCAAATCCCGGACGAGCCCTTGCGTTTTGTGCAAACGTGTGGCGACTACCGGCATGCCGGCGGCTGTTCCGCGCATTTCCTGCCCTCCAGGTAAGCACAAAAACCTAGTAGCCGGTTCTGAAAGAGTTTCATGTATCATTTGAGCCATCTGCAGCCTGGTGGTTGGACGTTTGAAATTGATTTAAATGTTCACAGTAGAGATTGTAGCAAGTGTCTTGTTGAGTGCGACGAAAAAGTGATTACGCCCGGAATCGAAACGGAGACCTTCTGCCTGTTAGGCAGACGTGATAACCGCTACACCACGGAAACTGCTAAGCTCTGAGATCCACATGTGACACAACTTGCAGGACGATCACAACTTTGGCGTAAAAATCACTTTGCGGAAACGCACAATGCAGGTATTTCGCATTCGTACGCAACAATCGACAGCACCCTTGCCTGTCTGAATGCCACCACGAATAAGAGCCCAAGAAGTCGTCGGACAAGCTCGCGGCCGAGTCCTCGGTAGCATCAGCTACTCTTGCTTTCCGTACGAGCTACCGTCAATTCGCGCAGTCGCTATTGCATATGATGTCACCAAAAGCAATCACTTCGTTAGCGGCAAGGAGCCCGGGCCCAGCGGTAGCTCTACATGGAGGCACCAGCAGCCCCGACAGGCCGCCGCTGGCGCGCCGGCGTCCGGACCCGCGACCCCTAATGACGTTGCAGTCGATGTATTTCTTAATATCGCTTTTGGAAGAAGCAAGCCAGGTGTAAATCTCACAGTATTTTACTGATGATCTGGAAACGCAAATTTAGAACAAGTAGAACATTATATAAAATTTGTTGTGTGGTCGAGCGGAACCCACCCTTCGCTCTTCCCAGATTATCGTTGCTGCACGGAATGATTGTTAAAGCACCGACGGCTTCAGAGTTCGTCTTCTCCAACGTTTGCTTTTGCAGTACATTCCGCAATCTTTTCGTTATGAGTCGTCTGTTTCGGTTTCCCGATGTAGTTTTGCTCACAGCTCCCGACTTCTCTTAACCCCGAGCCACCACTAGCCGAAAATTCCGCACTGCAGTCCGGTCAATCTGCAGAGCTCGATAAGAGCATCGCGGTCGTTCCTGAGCTAATGAAACGGCCGTGTCTGTAGTTGTTCCCAGATGTCTCCCACAGCAACGGCCTCCCGGACGCCTGCATTACAGGAGTACGCCCCTACTCCCAGCCATACAATTGCATTTGAAAGCAGAATAACATGAGCTACAGAGCAACTCCGACTTTTGTGTCTGACCTACTTTTAATGATACTGTGGTCGGTTTAGTTACTACTATCGCTGCTGGACGAAGCAGACCAGCTGAAAGCCACACGGTATTCTTGTAACGAACAGGTAATGGAAATTTAGGTAAAACGATATCAAAAAAAGTTGCGTGGTGGATCGACACATACAGTTGGCTCTTCGTAGATGAAGGGACCGTTTGATATGGCAAGAATCTGATACCAGTAAATTACATAGGTCGATTTCTGTAGAAGAGCCGACAGTAATCTTGCATGCAACGGAAAACAAAGGTTGTCTTTGCAGAACGTGTGCACCGTGAGTGGAGACGAAGCTCAATCGTGGAGCAGTCTACCTTCATCTGATTAGCGACAACGTCAACCAAAGAGTGGGATACAAGACTGAGCGTAGTTACGAGTTTCTCACTATTAGTTATGTTCACACTTCAACAGAGTTGTGACAAGGCGAGTGCAAAGAGATCAGGAAAGCCAGTATGAAGCGAACTTGAAGTAGTCTTGAAGAAATGGATACTAAATTTTGCAGGCCAGAATGGAGCTACGAGCGTTCTGAGTTACTGAATACCGGTGCACTATGGGAGCAAGAGCATCTGACAGTAAAATGAGGTAGCACACGACATTTATTATCCCGCACACGCAGACGTGACGTTATCTCGGAAATGGAATCCTAAAACGGGTTTAAAAAAAGTCGTGCTTCCGCCCGGGATCGAACCGGGGACCTTCTGCGTGTAAAGCAGACGTGATAACCGCTACACCACGGAAACGACGGTTTTGCCGTTGTACTACCTGGAAAACCGTAGCTCCAACAGATTTTTCCTGCGTAAGCAAGGGCATCGGCTACGAGCTCCGTCCGATTCTAGAAGTTGCTATAGTAAAAGACAACGATAAAAACAATCAAACCGCAACAGCCAGGGAGAACGCTGGGTGAGCAGCAGCTCTGCACGGTGATAGCAAGAACGGAGGCGATAGTCATGTGCATCGAGAAGGCTCGTTGGTCTAGGGGTATGATTCCTGCTTCGGGTGCAGGAGGTCCCGGGTTCAAATCCCGGACGAGCCCTTGCGTTTTGTGCAAACGTGTGGCGACTACCGGCATGCCGGCGGCTGTTCCGCGCATTTCCTGCCCTCCAGGTAAGCACAAAAACCTAGTAGCCGGTTCTGAAAGAGTTTCATGTATCATTTGAGCCATCTGCAGCCTGGTGGTTGGACGTTTGAAATTGATTTAAATGTTCACAGTAGAGATTGTAGCAAGTGTCTTGTTGAGTGCGACGAAAAAGTGATTACGCCCGGAATCGAAACGGAGACCTTCTGCCTGTTAGGCAGACGTGATAACCGCTACACCACGGAAACTGCTAAGCTCTGAGATCCACATGTGACACAACTTGCAGGACGATCACAACTTTGGCGTAAAAATCACTTTGCGGAAACGCACAATGCAGGTATTTCGCATTCGTACGCAACAATCGACAGCACCCTTGCCTGTCTGAATGCCACCACGAATAAGAGCCCAAGAAGTCGTCGGACAAGCTCGCGGCCTAGTTCTCGGTACCATCAGCTACTCTTGCTTTCCGTACGAGCTACCGTCAATTCGCGCAGTCGCTATTGCATATGATGTCACCAAAAGCAATCACTTCGTTAGCGGCAAGGAGCCCGGGCCCAGCGGTAGCTCTACATGGAGGCACCAGCAGCCCCGACAGGCCGCCGCTGGCGCGCCGGCGTCCGGACCCGCGACCCCTAATGACGTTGCAGTCGATGTATTTCTTAATATCGCTTTTGGAAGAAGCAAGCCAGGTGTAAATCTCACAGTATTTTACTGATGATCTGGAAACGCAAATTTAGAACAAGTAGAACATTATATAAAATTTGTTGTGTGGTCGAGCGGAACCCACCCTTCGCTCTTCCCAGATTATCGTTGCTGCACGGAATGATTGTTAAAGCACCGACGGCTTCAGAGTTCGTCTTCTCCAACGTTTGCTTTTGCAGTACATTCCGCAATCTTTTCGTTATGAGTCGTCTGTTTCGGTTTCCCGATGTAGTTTTGCTCACAGCTCCCGACTTCTCTTAACCCCGAGCCACCACTAGCCGAAAATTCCGCACTGCAGTCCGGTCAATCTGCAGAGCTCGATAAGAGCATCGCGGTCGTTCCTGAGCTAATGAAACGGCCGTGTCTGTAGTTGTTCCCAGATGTCTCCCACAGCAACGGCCTCCCGGACGCCTGCATTACAGGAGTACGCCCCTACTCCCAGCCATACAATTGCATTTGAAAGCAGAATAACATGAGCTACAGAGCAACTCCGACTTTTGTGTCTGACCTACTTTTAATGATACTGTGGTCGGTTTAGTTACTACTATCGCTGCTGGACGAAGCAGACCAGCTGAAAGCCACACGGTATTCTTGTAACGAACAGGTAATGGAAATTTAGGTAAAACGATATCAAAAAAAGTTGCGTGGTGGATCGACACATACAGTTGGCTCTTCGTAGATGAAGGGACCGTTTGATATGGCAAGAATCTGATACCAGTAAATTACATAGGTCGATTTCTGTAGAAGAGCCGACAGTAATCTTGCATGCAACGGAAAACAAAGGTTGTCTTTGCAGAACGTGTGCACCGTGAGTGGAGACGAAGCTCAATCGTGGAGCAGTCTACCTTCATCTGATTAGCGACAACGTCAACCAAAGAGTGGGATACAAGACTGAGCGTAGTTACGAGTTTCTCACTATTAGTTATGTTCACACTTCAACAGAGTTGTGACAAGGCGAGTGCAAAGAGATCAGGAAAGCCAGTATGAAGCGAACTTGAAGTAGTCTTGAAGAAATGGATACTAAATTTTGCAGGCCAGAATGGAGCTACGAGCGTTCTGAGTTACTGAATACCGGTGCACTATGGGAGCAAGAGCATCTGACAGTAAAATGAGGTAGCACACGACATTTATTATCCCGCACACGCAGACGTGACGTTATCTCGGAAATGGAATCCTAAAACGGGTTTAAAAAAAGTCGTGCTTCCGCCCGGGATCGAACCGGGGACCTTCTGCGTGTAAAGCAGACGTGATAACCGCTACACCACGGAAACGACGGTTTTGCCGTTGTACTACCTGGAAAACCGTAGCTCCAACAGATTTTTCCTGCGTAAGCAAGGGCATCGGCTACGAGCTCCGTCCGATTCTAGAAGTTGCTATAGTAAAAGACAACGATAAAAACAATCAAACCGCAACAGCCAGGGAGAACGCTGGGTGAGCAGCAGCTCTGCACGGTGATAGCAAGAACGGAGGCGATAGTCATGTGCATCGAGAAGGCTCGTTGGTCTAGGGGTATGATTCCTGCTTCGGGTGCAGGAGGTCCCGGGTTCAAGTCCCGGACGAGCCCTTGCGTTTTGTGCAAACGTGTGGCGACTACCGGCATGCCGGCGGCTGTTCCGCGCATTTCCTGCCCTCCAGGTAAGCACAAAAACCTAGTAGCCGGTTCTGAAAGAGTTTCATGTATCATTTGAGCCATCTGCAGCCTGGTGGTTGGACGTTTGAAATTGATTTAAATGTTCACAGTAGAGATTGTAGCAAGTGTCTTGTTGAGTGCGACGAAAAAGTGATTACGCCCGGAATCGAAACGGAGACCTTCTGCCTGTTAGGCAGACGTGATAACCGCTACACCACGGAAACTGCTAAGCTCTGAGATCCACATGTGACACAACTTGCAGGACGATCACAACTTTGGCGTAAAAATCACTTTGCGGAAACGCACAATGCAGGTATTTCGCATTCGTACGCAACAATCGACAGCACCCTTGCCTGTCTGAATGCCACCACGAATAAGAGCCCAAGAAGTCGTCGGACAAGCTCGCGGCCTAGTTCTCGGTACCATCAGCTACTCTTGCTTTCCGTACGAGCTACCGTCAATTCGCGCAGTCGCTATTGCATATGATGTCACCAAAAGCAATCACTTCGTTAGCGGCAAGGAGCCCGGGCCCAGCGGTAGCTCTACATGGAGGCACCAGCAGCCCCGACAGGCCGCCGCTGGCGCGCCGGCGTCCGGACCCGCGACCCCTAATGACGTTGCAGTCGATGTATTTCTTAATATCGCTTTTGGAAGAAGCAAGCCAGGTGTAAATCTCACAGTATTTTACTGATGATCTGGAAACGCAAATTTAGAACAAGTAGAACATTATATAAAATTTGTTGTGTGGTCGAGCGGAACCCACCCTTCGCTCTTCCCAGATTATCGTTGCTGCACGGAATGATTGTTAAAGCACCGACGGCTTCAGAGTTCGTCTTCTCCAACGTTTGCTTTTGCAGTACATTCCGCAATCTTTTCGTTATGAGTCGTCTGTTTCGGTTTCCCGATGTAGTTTTGCTCACAGCTCCCGACTTCTCTTAACCCCGAGCCACCACTAGCCGAAAATTCCGCACTGCAGTCCGGTCAATCTGCAGAGCTCGATAAGAGCATCGCGGTCGTTCCTGAGCTAATGAAACGGCCGTGTCTGTAGTTGTTCCCAGATGTCTCCCACAGCAACGGCCTCCCGGACGCCTGCATTACAGGAGTACGCCCCTACTCCCAGCCATACAATTGCATTTGAAAGCAGAATAACATGAGCTACAGAGCAACTCCGACTTTTGTGTCTGACCTACTTTTAATGATACTGTGGTCGGTTTAGTTACTACTATCGCTGCTGGACGAAGCAGACCAGCTGAAAGCCACACGGTATTCTTGTAACGAACAGGTAATGGAAATTTAGGTAAAACGATATCAAAAAAAGTTGCGTGGTGGATCGACACATACAGTTGGCTCTTCGTAGATGAAGGGACCGTTTGATATGGCAAGAATCTGATACCAGTAAATTACATAGGTCGATTTCTGTAGAAGAGCCGACAGTAATCTTGCATGCAACGGAAAACAAAGGTTGTCTTTGCAGAACGTGTGCACCGTGAGTGGAGACGAAGCTCAATCGTGGAGCAGTCTACCTTCATCTGATTAGCGACAACGTCAACCAAAGAGTGGGATACAAGACTGAGCGTAGTTACGAGTTTCTCACTATTAGTTATGTTCACACTTCAACAGAGTTGTGACAAGGCGAGTGCAAAGAGATCAGGAAAGCCAGTATGAAGCGAACTTGAAGTAGTCTTGAAGAAATGGATACTAAATTTTGCAGGCCAGAATGGAGCTACGAGCGTTCTGAGTTACTGAATACCGGTGCACTATGGGAGCAAGAGCATCTGACAGTAAAATGAGGTAGCACACGACATTTATTATCCCGCACACGCAGACGTGACGTTATCTCGGAAATGGAATCCTAAAACGGGTTTAAAAAAAGTCGTGCTTCCGCCCGGGATCGAACCGGGGACCTTCTGCGTGTAAAGCAGACGTGATAACCGCTACACCACGGAAACGACGGTTTTGCCGTTGTACTACCTGGAAAACCGTAGCTCCAACAGATTTTTCCTGCGTAAGCAAGGGCATCGGCTACGAGCTCCGTCCGATTCTAGAAGTTGCTATAGTAAAAGACAACGATAAAAACAATCAAACCGCAACAGCCAGGGAGAACGCTGGGTGAGCAGCAGCTCTGCACGGTGATAGCAAGAACGGAGGCGATAGTCATGTGCATCGAGAAGGCTCGTTGGTCTAGGGGTATGATTCCTGCTTCGGGTGCAGGAGGTCCCGGGTTCAAATCCCGGACGAGCCCTTGCGTTTTGTGCAAACGTGTGGCGACTACCGGCATGCCGGCGGCTGTTCCGCGCATTTCCTGCCCTCCAGGTAAGCACAAAAACCTAGTAGCCGGTTCTGAAAGAGTTTCATGTATCATTTGAGCCATCTGCAGCCTGGTGGTTGGACGTTTGAAATTGATTTAAATGTTCACAGTAGAGATTGTAGCAAGTGTCTTGTTGAGTGCGACGAAAAAGTGATTACGCCCGGAATCGAAACGGAGACCTTCTGCCTGTTAGGCAGACGTGATAACCGCTACACCACGGAAACTGCTAAGCTCTGAGATCCACATGTGACACAACTTGCAGGACGATCACAACTTTGGCGTAAAAATCACTTTGCGGAAACGCACAATGCAGGTATTTCGCATTCGTACGCAACAATCGACAGCACCCTTGCCTGTCTGAATGCCACCACGAATAAGAGCCCAAGAAGTCGTCGGACAAGCTCGCGGCCGAGTCCTCGGTAGCATCAGCTACTCTTGCTTTCCGTACGAGCTACCGTCAATTCGCGCAGTCGCTATTGCATATGATGTCACCAAAAGCAATCACTTCGTTAGCGGCAAGGAGCCCGGGCCCAGCGGTAGCTCTACATGGAGGCACCAGCAGCCCCGACAGGCCGCCGCTGGCGCGCCGGCGTCCGGACCCGCGACCCCTAATGACGTTGCAGTCGATGTATTTCTTAATATCGCTTTTGGAAGAAGCAAGCCAGGTGTAAATCACACAGTATTTTACTGATGATCTGGAAACGCAAATTTAGAACAAGTAGAACATTATATAAAATTTGTTGTGTGGTCGAGCGGAACCCACCCTTCGCTCTTCCCAGATTATCGTTGCTGCACGGAATGATTGTTAAAGCACCGACGGCTTCAGAGTTCGTCTTCTCCAACGTTTGCTTTTGCAGTACATTCCGCAATCTTTTCGTTATGAGTCGTCTGTTTCGGTTTCCCGATGTAGTTTTGCTCACAGCTCCCGACTTCTCTTAACCCCGAGCCACCACTAGCCGAAAATTCCGCACTGCAGTCCGGTCAATCTGCAGAGCTCGATAAGAGCATCGCGGTCGTTCCTGAGCTAATGAAACGGCCGTGTCTGTAGTTGTTCCCAGATGTCTCCCACAGCAACGGCCTCCCGGACGCCTGCATTACAGGAGTACGCCCCTACTCCCAGCCATACAATTGCATTTGAAAGCAGAATAACATGAGCTACAGAGCAACTCCGACTTTTGTGTCTGACCTACTTTTAATGATACTGTGGTCGGTTTAGTTACTACTATCGCTGCTGGACGAAGCAGACCAGTTGAAAGCCACACGGTATTCTTGTAACGAACAGGTAATGGAAATTTAGGTAAAACGATATCAAAAAAAGTTGCGTGGTGGAGCGACACATACAGTTGGCTCTTCGTAGATGATCATTGCTGCACGGAATAATTCTTAAGGCACCGACGCCTTCAGGAGTCGTGTTTGGAAGTTTTGCTTGCAGTATATTCCGCTATCTTTTCGTTATGAGTTGGTGTTTCGGCTTCCCGGTGTTTTTTTGTTTAGTGCATTTGCCTTCCCTTGACGCTAAGAAAGCACATGACGAAAGTGAAACACCACCGTCTGTTCATCTGCAGAGTGCGATGAAATTATTCACTCTACATTCATTGCCTTTAATATTCTTTCCATCAGTGGTGGGCGCTGCCTTCAGAAAGCGCTTTTCTTTCTGATTTACATGAAAGTTTGTGTTCCTCGGAGCTGGACTGCTTGGGATTACCTTCACTGCCACCGGCAGGTGGCTCGTTGGTCTAGGGGTATGATTCCTGCTTTGGGTGCAGGAGGTCCCGGGTTCAAATCCCGGACGAGCCCTATCGTTTTGACCGTGCTGAAGAGTAGGTGGAGCTCACCCACGTTTGTAGCTCTGCAATGAAGAACAGATGCGTGCCGCAGCACGCTGTGTGTGGCCCTACGGTCATGAAGGGACCGTTTGATATGGCAAGAATCTGATACCAGTAAATTACATAGGTCGATTTCTGTAGAAGAGCCGACAGTAATCTTGCATGCAACGGAAAACAAAGGTTGTCTTTGCAGAACGTGTGCACCGTGAGTGGAGACGAAGCTCAATCGTGGAGCAGTCTACCTTCATCTGATTAGCGACAACGTCAACCAAAGAGTGGGATACAAGACTGAGCGTAGTTACGAGTTTCTCACTATTAGTTATGTTCACACTTCAACAGAGTTGTGACAAGGCGAGTGCAAAGAGATCAGGAAAGCCAGTATGAAGCGAACTTGAAGTAGTCTTGAAGAAATGGATACTAAATTTTGCAGGCCAGAATGGAGCTACGAGCGTTCTGAGTTACTGAATACCGGTGCACTATGGGAGCAAGAGCATCTGACAGTAAAATGAGGTAGCACACGACATTTATTATCCCGCACACGCAGACGTGACGTTATCTCGGAAATGGAATCCTAAAACGGGTTTAAAAAAAGTCGTGCTTCCGCCCGGGATCGAACCGGGGACCTTCTGCGTGTAAAGCAGACGTGATAACCGCTACACCACGGAAACGACGGTTTTGCCGTTGTACTACCTGGAAAACCGTAGCTCCAACAGATTTTTCCTGCGTAAGCAAGGGCATCGGCTACGAGCTCCGTCCGATTCTAGAAGTTGCTATAGTAAAAGACAACGATAAAAACAATCAAACCGCAACAGCCAGGGAGAACGCTGGGTGAGCAGCAGCTCTGCACGGTGATAGCAAGAACGGAGGCGATAGTCATGTGCATCGAGAAGGCTCGTTGGTCTAGGGGTATGATTGCTGCTTCGGGTGCAGGAGGTCCCGGGTTCAAATCCCGGACGAGCCCTTGCGTTTTGTGCAAACGTGTGGCGACTACCGGCATGCCGGCGGCTGTTCCGCGCATTTCCTGCCCTCCAGGTAAGCACAAAAACCTAGTAGCCGGTTCTGAAAGAGTTTCATGTATCATTTGAGCCATCTGCAGCCTGGTGGTTGGACGTTTGAAATTGATTTAAATGTTCACAGTAGAGATTGTAGCAAGTGTCTTGTTGAGTGCGACGAAAAAGTGATTACGCCCGGAATCGAAACGGAGACCTTCTGCCTGTTAGGCAGACGTGATAACCGCTACACCACGGAAACTGCTAAGCTCTGAGATCCACATGTGACACAACTTGCAGGACGATCACAACTTTGGCGTAAAAATCACTTTGCGGAAACGCACAATGCAGGTATTTCGCATTCGTACGCAACAATCGACAGCACCCTTGCCTGTCTGAATGCCACCACGAATAAGAGCCCAAGAAGTCGTCGGACAAGCTCGCGGCCGAGTCCTCGGTAGCATCAGCTACTCTTGCTTTCCGTACGAGCTACCGTCAATTCGCGCAGTCGCTATTGCATATGATGTCACCAAAAGCAATCACTTCGTTAGCGGCAAGGAGCCCGGGCCCAGCGGTAGCTCTACATGGAGGCACCAGCAGCCCCGACAGGCCGCCGCTGGCGCGCCGGCGTCCGGACCCGCGACCCCTAATGACGTTGCAGTCGATGTATTTCTTAATATCGCTTTTGGAAGAAGCAAGCCAGGTGTAAATCACACAGTATTTTACTGATGATCTGGAAACGCAAATTTAGAACAAGTAGAACATTATATAAAATTTGTTGTGTGGTCGAGCGGAACCCACCCTTCGCTCTTCCCAGATTATCGTTGCTGCACGGAATGATTGTTAAAGCACCGACGGCTTCAGAGTTCGTCTTCTCCAACGTTTGCTTTTGCAGTACATTCCGCAATCTTTTCGTTATGAGTCGTCTGTTTCGGTTTCCCGATGTAGTTTTGCTCACAGCTCCCGACTTCTCTTAACCCCGAGCCACCACTAGCCGAAAATTCCGCACTGCAGTCCGGTCAATCTGCAGAGCTCGATAAGAGCATCGCGGTCGTTCCTGAGCTAATGAAACGGCCGTGTCTGTAGTTGTTCCCAGATGTCTCCCACAGCAACGGCCTCCCGGACGCCTGCATTACAGGAGTACGCCCCTACTCCCAGCCATACAATTGCATTTGAAAGCAGAATAACATGAGCTACAGAGCAACTCCGACTTTTGTGTCTGACCTACTTTTAATGATACTGTGGTCGGTTTAGTTACTACTATCGCTGCTGGACGAAGCAGACCAGTTGAAAGCCACACGGTATTCTTGTAACGAACAGGTAATGGAAATTTAGGTAAAACGATATCAAAAAAAGTTGCGTGGTGGAGCGACACATACAGTTGGCTCTTCGTAGATGATCATTGCTGCACGGAATAATTCTTAAGGCACCGACGCCTTCAGGAGTCGTGTTTGGAAGTTTTGCTTGCAGTATATTCCGCTATCTTTTCGTTATGAGTTGGTGTTTCGGCTTCCCGGTGTTTTTTTGTTTAGTGCATTTGCCTTCCCTTGACGCTAAGAAAGCACATGACGAAAGTGAAACACCACCGTCTGTTCATCTGCAGAGTGCGATGAAATTATTCACTCTACATTCATTGCCTTTAATATTCTTTCCATCAGTGGTGGGCGCTGCCTTCAGAAAGCGCTTTTCTTTCTGATTTACATGAAAGTTTGTGTTCCTCGGAGCTGGACTGCTTGGGATTACCTTCACTGCCACCGGCAGGTGGCTCGTTGGTCTAGGGGTATGATTCCTGCTTTGGGTGCAGGAGGTCCCGGGTTCAAATCCCGGACGAGCCCTATCGTTTTGACCGTGCTGAAGAGTAGGTGGAGCTCACCCACGTTTGTAGCTCTGCAATGAAGAACAGATGCGTGCCGCAGCACGCTGTGTGTGGCCCTACGGTCATGAAGGGACCGTTTGATATGGCAAGAATCTGATACCAGTAAATTACATAGGTCGATTTCTGTAGAAGAGCCGACAGTAATCTTGCATGCAACGGAAAACAAAGGTTGTCTTTGCAGAACGTGTGCACCGTGAGTGGAGACGAAGCTCAATCGTGGAGCAGTCTACCTTCATCTGATTAGCGACAACGTCAACCAAAGAGTGGGATACAAGACTGAGCGTAGTTACGAGTTTCTCACTATTAGTTATGTTCACACTTCAACAGAGTTGTGACAAGGCGAGTGCAAAGAGATCAGGAAAGCCAGTATGAAGCGAACTTGAAGTAGTCTTGAAGAAATGGATACTAAATTTTGCAGGCCAGAATGGAGCTACGAGCGTTCTGAGTTACTGAATACCGGTGCACTATGGGAGCAAGAGCATCTGACAGTAAAATGAGGTAGCACACGACATTTATTATCCCGCACACGCAGACGTGACGTTATCTCGGAAATGGAATCCTAAAACGGGTTTAAAAAAAGTCGTGCTTCCGCCCGGGATCGAACCGGGGACCTTCTGCGTGTAAAGCAGACGTGATAACCGCTACACCACGGAAACGACGGTTTTGCCGTTGTACTACCTGGAAAACCGTAGCTCCAACAGATTTTTCCTGCGTAAGCAAGGGCATCGGCTACGAGCTCCGTCCGATTCTAGAAGTTGCTATAGTAAAAGACAACGATAAAAACAATCAAACCGCAACAGCCAGGGAGAACGCTGGGTGAGCAGCAGCTCTGCACGGTGATAGCAAGAACGGAGGCGATAGTCATGTGCATCGAGAAGGCTCGTTGGTCTAGGGGTATGATTCCTGCTTCGGGTGCAGGAGGTCCCGGGTTCAAATCCCGGACGAGCCCTTGCGTTTTGTGCAAACGTGTGGCGACTACCGGCATGCCGGCGGCTGTTCCGCGCATTTCCTGCCCTCCAGGTAAGCACAAAAACCTAGTAGCCGGTTCTGAAAGAGTTTCATGTATCATTTGAGCCATCTGCAGCCTGGTGGTTGGACGTTTGAAATTGATTTAAATGTTCACAGTAGAGATTGTAGCAAGTGTCTTGTTGAGTGCGACGAAAAAGTGATTACGCCCGGAATCGAAACGGAGACCTTCTGCCTGTTAGGCAGACGTGATAACCGCTACACCACGGAAACTGCTAAGCTCTGAGATCCACATGTGACACAACTTGCAGGACGATCACAACTTTGGCGTAAAAATCACTTTGCGGAAACGCACAATGCAGGTATTTCGCATTCGTACGCAACAATCGACAGCACCCTTGCCTGTCTGAATGCCACCACGAATAAGAGCCCAAGAAGTCGTCGGACAAGCTCGCGGCCGAGTCCTCGGTAGCATCAGCTACTCTTGCTTTCCGTACGAGCTACCGTCAATTCGCGCAGTCGCTATTGCATATGATGTCACCAAAAGCAATCACTTCGTTAGCGGCAAGGAGCCCGGGCCCAGCGGTAGCTCTACATGGAGGCACATGGAGGCACAGGCCGCCGCTGGCGCGCCGGCGTCCGGACCCGCGACCCCTAATGACGTTGCAGTCGATGTATTTCTTAATATCGCTTTTGGAAGAAGCAAGCCAGGTGTAAATCTCACAGTATTTTACTGATGATCTGGAAACGCAAATTTAGAACAAGTAGAACATTATATAAAATTTGTTGTGTGGTCGAGCGGAACCCACCCTTCGCTCTTCCCAGATTATCGTTGCTGCACGGAATGATTGTTAAAGCACCGACGGCTTCAGAGTTCGTCTTCTCCAACGTTTGCTTTTGCAGTACATTCCGCAATCTTTTCGTTATGAGTCGTCTGTTTCGGTTTCCCGATGTAGTTTTGCTCACAGCTCCCGACTTCTCTTAACCCCGAGCCACCACTAGCCGAAAATTCCGCACTGCAGTCCGGTCAATCTGCAGAGCTCGATAAGAGCATCGCGGTCGTTCCTGAGCTAATGAAACGGCCGTGTCTGTAGTTGTTCCCAGATGTCTCCCACAGCAACGGCCTCCCGGACGCCTGCATTACAGGAGTACGCCCCTACTCCCAGCCATACAATTGCATTTGAAAGCAGAATAACATGAGCTACAGAGCAACTCCGACTTTTGTGTCTGACCTACTTTTAATGATACTGTGGTCGGTTTAGTTACTACTATCGCTACTGGACGAAGCAGACCAGTTGAAAGCCACACGGTATTCTTGTAACGAACAGGTAATGGAAATTTAGGTAAAACGATATCAAAAAAAGTTGCGTGGTGGAGCGACACATACCATTGGCTCTTCGTAGATGATCATTGCTGCACGGAATAATTCTTAAGGCACCGACGCCTTCAGGAGTCGTGTTTGGAAGTTTTGCTTGCAGTATATTCCGCTATCTTTTCGTTATGAGTTGGTGTTTCGGCTTCCCGGTGTTTTTTTGTTTAGTGCATTTGCCTTCCCTTGACGCTAAGAAAGCACATGACGAAAGTGAAACACCACCGTCTGTTCATCTGCAGAGTGCGATGAAATTATTCACTCTACATTCATTGCCTTTAATATTCTTTCCATCAGTGGTGGGCGCTGCCTTCAGAAAGCGCTTTTCTTTCTGATTTACATGAAAGTTTGTGTTCCTCGGAGCTGGAATGCTTGGGATTACCTTCACTGCCACCGGCAGGTGGCTCGTTGGTCTAGGGGTATGATTCCTGCTTTGGGTGCAGGAGGTCCCGGGTTCAAATCCCGGACGAGCCCTATCGTTTTGACCGTGCTGAAGAGTAGGTGGAGCTCACCCACGTTTGTAGCTCTGCAATGAAGAACAGATGCGTGCCGCAGCACGCTGTGTGTGGCCCTACGGTCATGAAGGGACCGTTTGATATGGCAAGAATCTGATACCAGTAAATTACATAGGTCGATTTCTGTAGAAGAGCCGACAGTAATCTTGCATGCAACGGAAAACAAAGGTTGTCTTTGCAGAACGTGTGCACCGTGAGTGGAGACGAAGCTCAATCGTGGAGCAGTCTACCTTCATCTCATTAGCGACAACGTCAACCAAAGAGTGGGATACAAGACTGAGCGTAGTTACGAGTTTCTCACTATTAGTTATGTTCACACTTCAACAGAGTTGTGACAAGGCGAGTGCAAAGAGATCAGGAAAGCCAGTATGAAGCGAACTTGAAGTAGTCTTGAAGAAATGGATACTAAATTTTGCAGGCCAGAATGGAGCTACGAGCGTTCTGAGTTACTGAATACCGGTGCACTATGGGAGCAAGAGCATTTGACAGTAAAATGAGGTAGCACACGACATTTATTATCCCGCACACGCAGACGTGACGTTATCTCGGAAATGGAATCCTAAAACGGGTTTAAAAAAAGTCGTGCTTCCGCCCGGGATCGAACCGGGGACCTTCTGCGTGTAAAGCAGACGTGATAACCGCTACACCACGGAAACGACGGTTTTGCCGTTGTACTACCTGGAAAACCGTAGCTCCAACAGATTTTTCCTGCGTAAGCAAGGGCATCGGCTACGAGCTCCGTCCGATTCTAGAAGTTGCTATAGTAAAAGACAACGATAAAAACAATCAAACCGCAACAGCCAGGGAGAACGCTGGGTGAGCAGCAGCTCTGCACGGTGATAGCAAGAACGGAGGCGATAGTCATGTGCATCGAGAAGGCTCGTTGGTCTAGGGGTATGATTCCTGCTTCGGGTGCAGGAGGTCCCGGGTTCAAATCCCGGACGAGCCCTTGCGCTTTGTGCAAACGTGTGGCGACTACCGGCATGCCGGCGGCTGTTCCGCGCATTTCCTGCCCTCCAGGTAAGCACAAAAACCTAGTAGCCGGTTCTGAAAGAGTTTCATGTATCATTTGAGCCATCTGCAGCCTGGTGGTTGGACGTTTGAAATTGATTTAAATGTTCACAGTAGAGATTGTAGCAAGTGTCTTGTTGAGTGCGACGAAAAAGTGATTACGCCCGGAATCGAAACGGAGACCTTCTGCCTGTTAGGCAGACGTGATAACCGCTACACCACGGAAACTGCTAAGCTCTGAGATCCACATGTGACACAACTTGCAGGACGATCACAACTTTGGCGTAAAAATCACTTTGCGGAAACGCACAATGCAGGTATTTCGCATTCGTACGCAACAATCGACAGCACCCTTGCCTGTCTGAATGCCACCACGAATAAGAGCCCAAGAAGTCGTCGGACAAGCTCGCGGCCGAGTCCTCGGTAGCATCAGCTACTCTTGCTTTCCGTACGAGCTACCGTCAATTCGCGCAGTCGCTATTGCATATGATGTCAGCAAAAGCAATCACTTCGTTAGCGGCAAGGAGCCCGGGCCCAGCGGTAGCTCTACATGGAGGCACCAGCAGCCCCGACAGGCCGCCGCTGGCGCGCCGGCGCCCGGACCCGCGACCCCTAATGACGTTGCAGTCGATGTATTTCTTAATATCGCTTTTGGAAGAAGCAAGCCAGGTGTAAATCTCACAGTATTTTACTGATGATCTGGAAACGCAAATTTAGAACAAGTAGAACATTATATAAAATTTGTTGTGTGGTCGAGCGGAACCCACCCTTCGCTCTTCCCAGATTATCGTTGCTGCACGGAATGATTGTTAAAGCACCGACGGCTTCAGAGTTCGTCTTCTCCAACGTTTGCTTTTGCAGTACATTCCGCAATCTTTTCGTTATGAGTCGTCTGTTTCGGTTTCCCGATGTAGTTTTGCTCACAGCTCCCGACTTCTCTTAACCCCGAGCCACCACTAGCCGAAAATTCCGCACTGCAGTCCGGTCAATCTGCAGAGCTCGATAAGAGCATCGCGGTCGTTCCTGAGCTAATGAAACGGCCGTGTCTGTAGTTGTTCCCAGATGTCTCCCACAGCAACGGCCTCCCGGACGCCTGCATTACAGGAGTACGCCCCTACTCCCAGCCATACAATTGCATTTGAAAGCAGAATAACATGAGCTACAGAGCAACTCCGACTTTTGTGTCTGACCTACTTTTAATGATACTGTGGTCGGTTTAGTTACTACTATCGCTGCTGGACGAAGCAGACCAGTTGAAAGCCACACGGTATTCTTGTAACGAACAGGTAATGGAAATTTAGGTAAAACGATATCAAAAAAAGTTGCGTGGTGGAGCGACACATACCATTGGCTCTTCGTAGATGATCATTGCTGCACGGAATAATTCTTAAGGCACCGACGCCTTCAGGAGTCGTGTTTGGAAGTTTTGCTTGCAGTATATTCCGCTATCTTTTCGTTATGAGTTGGTGTTTCGGCTTCCCGGTGTTTTTTTGTTTAGTGCATTTGCCTTCCCTTGACGCTAAGAAAGCACATGACGAAAGTGAAACACCACCGTCTGTTCATCTGCAGAGTGCGATGAAATTATTCACTCTACATTCATCGCCTTTAATATTCTTTCCATCAGTGGTGGGCGCTGCCTTCAGAAAGCGCTTTTCTTTCTGATTTACATGAAAGTTTGTGTTCCTCGGAGCTGGAATGCTTGGGATTACCTTCACTGCCACCGGCAGGTGGCTCGTTGGTCTAGGGGTATGATTCCTGCTTTGGGTGCAGGAGGTCCCGGGTTCAAATCCCGGACGAGCCCTATCGTTTTGACCGTGCTGAAGAGTAGGTGGAGCTCACCCACGTTTGTAGCTCTGCAATGAAGAACAGATGCGTGCCGCAGCACGCTGTGTGTGGCCCTACGGTCATGAAGGGACCGTTTGATATGGCAAGAATCTGATACCAGTAAATTACATAGGTCGATTTCTGTAGAAGAGCCGACAGTAATCTTGCATGCAACGGAAAACAAAGGTTGTCTTTGCAGAACGTGTGCACCGTGAGTGGAGACGAAGCTCAATCGTGGAGCAGTCTACCTTCATCTCATTAGCGACAACGTCAACCAAAGAGTGGGATACAAGACTGAGCGTAGTTACGAGTTTCTCACTATTAGTTATGTTCACACTTCAACAGAGTTGTGACAAGGCGAGTGCAAAGAGATCAGGAAAGCCAGTATGAAGCGAACTTGAAGTAGTCTTGAAGAAATGGATACTAAATTTTGCAGGCCAGAATGGAGCTACGAGCGTTCTGAGTTACTGAATACCGGTGCACTATGGGAGCAAGAGCATTTGACAGTAAAATGAGGTAGCACACGACATTTATTATCCCGCACACGCAGACGTGACGTTATCTCGGAAATGGAATCCTAAAACGGGTTTAAAAAAAGTCGTGCTTCCGCCCGGGATCGAACCGGGGACCTTCTGCGTGTAAAGCAGACGTGATAACCGCTACACCACGGAAACGACGGTTTTGCCGTTGTACTACCTGGAAAACCGTAGCTCCAACAGATTTTTCCTGCGTAAGCAAGGGCATCGGCTACGAGCTCCGTCCGATTCTAGAAGTTGCTATAGTAAAAGACAACGATAAAAACAATCAAACCGCAACAGCCAGGGAGAACGCTGGGTGAGCAGCAGCTCTGCACGGTGATAGCAAGAACGGAGGCGATAGTCATGTGCATCGAGAAGGCTCGTTGGTCTAGGGGTATGATTCCTGCTTCGGGTGCAGGAGGTCCCGGGTTCAAATCCCGGACGAGCCCTTGCGTTTTGTGCAAACGTGTGGCGACTACCGGCATGCCGGCGGCTGTTCCGCGCATTTCCTGCCCTCCAGGTAAGCACAAAAACCTAGTAGCCGGTTCTGAAAGAGTTTCATGTATCATTTGAGCCATCTGCAGCCTGGTGGTTGGACGTTTGAAATTGATTTCAATGTTCACAGTAGAGATTGTAGCAAGTGTCTTGTTGAGTGCGACGAAAAAGTGATTACGCCCGGAATCGAAACGGAGACCTTCTGCCTGTTAGGCAGACGTGATAACCGCTACACCACGGAAACTGCTAAGCTCTGAGATCCACATGTGACACAACTTGCAGGACGATCACAACTTTGGCGTAAAAATCACTTTGCGGAAACGCACAATGCAGGTATTTCGCATTCGTACGCAACAATCGACAGCACCCTTGCCTGTCTGAATGCCACCACGAATAAGAGCCCAAGAAGTCGTCGGACAAGCTCGCGGCCGAGTCCTCGGTAGCATCAGCTACTCTTGCTTTCCGTACGAGCTACCGTCAATTCGCGCAGTCGCTATTGCATATGATGTCAGCAAAAGCAATCACTTCGTTAGCGGCAAGGAGCCCGGGCCCAGCGGTAGCTCTACATGGAGGCACCAGCAGCCCCGACAGGCCGCCGCTGGCGCGCCGGCGCCCGGACCCGCGACCCCTAATGACGTTGCAGTCGATGTATTTCTTAATATCGCTTTTGGAAGAAGCAAGCCAGGTGTAAATCTCACAGTATTTTACTGATGATCTGGAAACGCAAATTTAGAACAAGTAGAACATTATATAAAATTTGTTGTGTGGTCGAGCGGAACCCACCCTTCGCTCTTCCCAGATTATCGTTGCTGCACGGAATGATTGTTAAAGCACCGACGGCTTCAGAGTTCGTCTTCTCCAACGTTTGCTTTTGCAGTACATTCCGCAATCTTTTCGTTATGAGTCGTCTGTTTCGGTTTCCCGATGTAGTTTTGCTCACAGCTCCCGACTTCTCTTAACCCCGAGCCACCACTAGCCGAAAATTCCGCACTGCAGTCCGGTCAATCTGCAGAGCTCGATAAGAGCATCGCGGTCGTTCCTGAGCTAATGAAACGGCCGTGTCTGTAGTTGTTCCCAGATGTCTCCCACAGCAACGGCCTCCCGGACGCCTGCATTACAGGAGTACGCCCCTACTCCCAGCCATACAATTGCATTTGAAAGCAGAATAACATGAGCTACAGAGCAACTCCGACTTTTGTGTCTGACCTACTTTTAATGATACTGTGGTCGGTTTAGTTACTACTATCGCTGCTGGACGAAGCAGACCAGTTGAAAGCCACACGGTATTCTTGTAACGAACAGGTAATGGAAATTTAGGTAAAACGATATCAAAAAAAGTTGCGTGGTGGAGCGACACATACCATTGGCTCTTCGTAGATGATCATTGCTGCACGGAATAATTCTTAAGGCACCGACGCCTTCAGGAGTCGTGTTTGGAAGTTTTGCTTGCAGTATATTCCGCTATCTTTTCGTTATGAGTTGGTGTTTCGGCTTCCCGGTGTTTTTTTGTTTAGTGCATTTGCCTTCCCTTGACGCTAAGAAAGCACATGACGAAAGTGAAACACCACCGTCTGTTCATCTGCAGAGTGCGATGAAATTATTCACTCTACATTCATCGCCTTTAATATTCTTTCCATCAGTGGTGGGCGCTGCCTTCAGAAAGCGCTTTTCTTTCTGATTTACATGAAAGTTTGTGTTCCTCGGAGCTGGAATGCTTGGGATTACCTTCACTGCCACCGGCAGGTGGCTCGTTGGTCTAGGGGTATGATTCCTGCTTTGGGTGCAGGAGGTCCCGGGTTCAAATCCCGGACGAGCCCTATCGTTTTGACCGTGCTGAAGAGTAGGTGGAGCTCACCCACGTTTGTAGCTCTGCAATGAAGAACAGATGCGTGCCGCAGCACGCTGTGTGTGGCCCTACGGTCATGAAGGGACCGTTTGATATGGCAAGAATCTGATACCAGTAAATTACATAGGTCGATTTCTGTAGAAGAGCCGACAGTAATCTTGCATGCAACGGAAAACAAAGGTTGTCTTTGCAGAACGTGTGCACCGTGAGTGGAGACGAAGCTCAATCGTGGAGCAGTCTACCTTCATCTCATTAGCGACAACGTCAACCAAAGAGTGGGATACAAGACTGAGCGTAGTTACGAGTTTCTCACTATTAGTTATGTTCACACTTCAACAGAGTTGTGACAAGGCGAGTGCAAAGAGATCAGGAAAGCCAGTATGAAGCGAACTTGAAGTAGTCTTGAAGAAATGGATACTAAATTTTGCAGGCCAGAATGGAGCTACGAGCGTTCTGAGTTACTGAATACCGGTGCACTATGGGAGCAAGAGCATTTGACAGTAAAATGAGGTAGCACACGACATTTATTATCCCGCACACGCAGACGTGACGTTATCTCGGAAATGGAATCCTAAAACGGGTTTAAAAAAAGTCGTGCTTCCGCCCGGGATCGAACCGGGGACCTTCTGCGTGTAAAGCAGACGTGATAACCGCTACACCACGGAAACGACGGTTTTGCCGTTGTACTACCTGGAAAACCGTAGCTCCAACAGATTTTTCCTGCGTAAGCAAGGGCATCGGCTACGAGCTCCGTCCGATTCTAGAAGTTGCTATAGTAAAAGACAACGATAAAAACAATCAAACCGCAACAGCCAGGGAGAACGCTGGGTGAGCAGCAGCTCTGCACGGTGATAGCAAGAACGGAGGCGATAGTCATGTGCATCGAGAAGGCTCGTTGGTCTAGGGGTATGATTCCTGCTTCGGGTGCAGGAGGTCCCGGGTTCAAATCCCGGACGAGCCCTTGCGTTTTGTGCAAACGTGTGGCGACTACCGGCATGCCGGCGGCTGTTCCGCGCATTTCCTGCCCTCCAGGTAAGCACAAAAACCTAGTAGCCGGTTCTGAAAGAGTTTCATGTATCATTTGAGCCATCTGCAGCCTGGTGGTTGGACGTTTGAAATTGATTTCAATGTTCACAGTAGAGATTGTAGCAAGTGTCTTGTTGAGTGCGACGAAAAAGTGATTACGCCCGGAATCGAAACGGAGACCTTCTGCCTGTTAGGCAGACGTGATAACCGCTACACCACGGAAACTGCTAAGCTCTGAGATCCACATGTGACACAACTTGCAGGACGATCACAACTTTGGCGTAAAAATCACTTTGCGGAAACGCACAATGCAGGTATTTCGCATTCGTACGCAACAATCGACAGCACCCTTGCCTGTCTGAATGCCACCACGAATAAGAGCCCAAGAAGTCGTCGGACAAGCTCGCGGCCGAGTCCTCGGTAGCATCAGCTACTCTTGCTTTCCGTACGAGCTACCGTCAATTCGCGCAGTCGCTATTGCATATGATGTCACCAAAAGCAATCACTTCGTTAGCGGCAAGGAGCCCGGGCCCTGCGGTAGCTCTACATGGAGGCACCAGCAGCCCCGACAGGCCGCCTCTGGCGCGCCGGCGTCCGGACCCGCGACCCCTAATGACGTTGCAGTCGATGTATTTCTTAATATCGCTTTTGGATGAAGCAAGCCAGGTGTAAATCACACAGTATTTTACTGATGTTCTGGAAACGCAAATTTAGAACAAGTAGAACATTATATAAAATTTGTTGTGTGGTCGAGCGGAACCCACCCTTCGCTCTTCCCAGATTATCGTTGCTGCACGGAATGATTGTTAAAGCACCGACGGCTTCAGAGTTCGTCTTCTCCAACGTTTGCTTTTGCAGTACATTCCGCAATCTTTTCGTTATGAGTCGTCTGTTTCGGTTTCCCGATGTAGTTTTGCTCACAGCTCCCGACTTCTCTTAACCCCGAGCCACCACTAGCCGAAAATTCCGCACTGCAGTCCGGTCAATCTGCAGAGCTCGATAAGAGCATCGCGGTCGTTCCTGAGCTAATGAAACGGCCGTGTCTGTAGTTGTTCCCAGATGTCTCCCACAGCAACGGCCTCCCGGACGCCTGCATTACAGGAGTACGCCCCTACTCCCAGCCATACAATTGCATTTGAAAGCAGAATAACATGAGCTACAGAGCAACTCCGACTTTTGTGTCTGACCTACTTTTAATGATACTGTGGTCGGTTTAGTTACTACTATCGCTGCTGGACGAAGCAGACCAGTTGAAAGCCACACGGTATTCTTGTAACGAACAGGTAATGGAAATTTAGGTAAAACGATATCAAAAAAAGTTGCGTGGTGGAGCGACACATACAGTTGGCTCTTCGTAGATGATCATTGCTGCACGGAATAATTCTTAAGGCACCGACGCCTTCAGGAGTCGTGTTTGGAAGTTTTGCTTGCAGTATATTCCGCTATCTTTTCGTTATGAGTTGGTGTTTCGGCTTCCCGGTGTTTTTTTGTTTAGTGCATTTACCTTCCCTTGACGCTAAGAAAGCACATGACGAAAGTGAAACACCACCGTCTGTTCATCTGCAGAGTGCGATGAAATTATTCACTCTACATTCATTGCCTTTAATATTCTTTCCATCAGTGGTGGGCGCTGCCTTCAGAAAGCGCTTTTCTTTCTGATTTACATGAAAGTTTGTGTTCCTCAGAGCTGGACTGCTTGGGATTACCTTCACTGCCACCGGCAGGTGGCTCGTTGGTCTAGGGGTATGATTCCTGCTTTGGGTGCAGGAGGTCCCGGGTTCAAATCCCGGACGAGGCCTATCGTTTTGACCGTGCTGAAGAGTAGGTGGAGCTCACCCACGTTTGTAGCTCTGCAATGAAGAACAGATGCGTGCCGCAGCACGCTGTGTGTGGCCCTACGGTCATGAAGGGACCGTTTGATATGGCAAGAATCTGATACCAGTAAATTACATAGGTCGATTTCTGTAGAAGAGCCGACAGTAATCTTGCATGCAACGGAAAACAAAGGTTGTCTTTGCAGAACGTGTGCACCGTGAGTGGAGACGAAGCTCAATCGTGGAGCAGTCTACCTTCATCTGATTAGCGACAACGTCAACCAAAGAGTGGGATACAAGACTGAGCGTAGTTACGAGTTTCTCACTATTAGTTATGTTCACACTTCAACAGAGTTGTGACAAGGCGAGTGCAAAGAGATCAGGAAAGCCAGTATGAAGCGAACTTGAAGTAGTCTTGAAGAAATGGATACTAAATTTTGCAGGCCAGAATGGAGCTACGAGCGTTCTGAGTTACTGAATACCGGTGCACTATGGGAGCAAGAGCATCTGACAGTAAAATGAGGTAGCACACGACATTTATTATCCCGCACACGCAGACGTGACGTTATCTCGGAAATGGAATCCTAAAACGGGTTTAAAAAAAGTCGTGCTTCCGCCCGGGATCGAACCGGGGACCTTCTGCGTGTAAAGCAGACGTGATAACCGCTACACCACGGAAACGACGGTTTTGCCGTTGTACTACCTGGAAAACCGTAGCTCCAACAGATTTTTCCTGCGTAAGCAAGGGCATCGGCTACGAGCTCCGTCCGATTCTAGAAGTTGCTATAGTAAAAGACAACGATAAAAACAATCAAACCGCAACAGCCAGGGAGAACGCTGGGTGAGCAGCAGCTCTGCACGGTGATAGCAAGAACGGAGGCGATAGTCATGTGCATCGAGAAGGCTCGTTGGTCTAGGGGTATGATTCCTGCTTCGGGTGCAGGAGGTCCCGGGTTCAAATCCCGGACGAGCCCTTGCGTTTTGTGCAAACGTGTGGCGACTACCGGCATGCCGGCGGCTGTTCCGCGCATTTCCTGCCCTCCAGGTAAGCACAAAAACCTAGTAGCCGGTTCTGAAAGAGTTTCATGTATCATTTGAGCCATCTGCAGCCTGGTGGTTGGACGTTTGAAATTGATTTCAATGTTCACAGTAGAGATTGTAGCAAGTGTCTTGTTGAGTGCGACGAAAAAGTGATTACGCCCGGAATCGAAACGGAGACCTTCTGCCTGTTAGGCAGACGTGATAACCGCTACACCACGGAAACTGCTAAGCTCTGAGATCCACATGTGACACAACTTGCAGGACGATCACAACTTTGGCGTAAAAATCACTTTGCGGAAACGCACAATGCAGGTATTTCGCATTCGTACGCAACAATCGACAGCACCCTTGCCTGTCTGAATGCCACCACGAATAAGAGCCCAAGAAGTCGTCGGACAAGCTCGCGGCCGAGTCCTCGGTAGCATCAGCTACTCTTGCTTTCCGTACGAGCTACCGTCAATTCGCGCAGTCGCTATTGCATATGATGTCACCAAAAGCAATCACTTCGTTAGCGGCAAGGAGCCCGGGCCCAGCGGTAGCTCTACATGGAGGCACCAGCAGCCCCGACAGGCCGCCGCTGGCGCGCCGGCGTCCGGACCCGCGACCCCTAATGACGTTGCAGTCGATGTATTTCTTAATATCGCTTTTGGAAGAAGCAAGCCAGGTGTAAATCACACAGTATTTTACTGATGATCTGGAAACGCAAATTTAGAACAAGTAGAACATTATATAAAATTTGTTGTGTGGTCGAGCGGAACCCACCCTTCGCTCTTCCCAGATTATCGTTGCTGCACGGAATGATTGTTAAAGCACCGACGGCTTCAGAGTTCGTCTTCTCCAACGTTTGCTTTTGCAGTACATTCCGCAATCTTTTCGTTATGAGTCGTCTGTTTCGGTTTCCCGATGTAGTTTTGCTCACAGCTCCCGACTTCTCTTAACCCCGAGCCACCACTAGCCGAAAATTCCGCACTGCAGTCCGGTCAATCTGCAGAGCTCGATAAGAGCATCGCGGTCGTTCCTGAGCTAATGAAACGGCCGTGTCTGTAGTTGTTCCCAGATGTCTCCCACAGCAACGGCCTCCCGGACGCCTGCATTACAGGAGTACGCCCCTACTCCCAGCCATACAATTGCATTTGAAAGCAGAATAACATGAGCTACAGAGCAACTCCGACTTTTGTGTCTGACCTACTTTTAATGATACTGTGGTCGGTTTAGTTACTACTATCGCTGCTGGACGAAGCAGACCAGTTGAAAGCCACACGGTATTCTTGTAACGAACAGGTAATGGAAATTTAGGTAAAACGATATCAAAAAAAGTTGCGTGGTGGAGCGACACATACAGTTGGCTCTTCGTAGATGATCATTGCTGCACGGAATAATTCTTAAGGCACCGACGCCTTCAGGAGTCGTGTTTGGAAGTTTTGCTTGCAGTATATTCCGCTATCTTTTCGTTATGAGTTGGTGTTTCGGCTTCCCGGTGTTTTTTTGTTTAGTGCATTTACCTTCCCTTGACGCTAAGAAAGCACATGACGAAAGTGAAACACCACCGTCTGTTCATCTGCAGAGTGCGATGAAATTATTCACTCTACATTCATTGCCTTTAATATTCTTTCCATCAGTGGTGGGCGCTGCCTTCAGAAAGCGCTTTTCTTTCTGATTTACATGAAAGTTTGTGTTCCTCGGAGCTGGACTGCTTGGGATTACCTTCACTGCCACCGGCAGGTGGCTCGTTGGTCTAGGGGTATGATTCCTGCTTTGGGTGCAGGAGGTCCCGGGTTCAAATCCCGGACGAGCCCTATCGTTTTGACCGTGCTGAAGAGTAGGTGGAGCTCACCCACGTTTGTAGCTCTGCAATGAAGAACAGATGCGTGCCGCAGCACGCTGTGTGTGGCCCTACGGTCATGAAGGGACCGTTTGATATGGCAAGAATCTGATACCAGTAAATTACATAGGTCGATTTCTGTAGAAGAGCCGACAGTAATCTTGCATGCAACGGAAAACAAAGGTTGTCTTTGCAGAACGTGTGCACCGTGAGTGGAGACGAAGCTCAATCGTGGAGCAGTCTACCTTCATCTGATTAGCGACAACGTCAACCAAAGAGTGGGATACAAGACTGAGCGTAGTTACGAGTTTCTCACTATTAGTTATGTTCACACTTCAACAGAGTTGTGACAAGGCGAGTGCAAAGAGATCAGGAAAGCCAGTATGAAGCGAACTTGAAGTAGTCTTGAAGAAATGGATACTAAATTTTGCAGGCCAGAATGGAGCTACGAGCGTTCTGAGTTACTGAATACCGGTGCACTATGGGAGCAAGAGCATCTGACAGTAAAATGAGGTAGCACACTACATTTATTATCCCGCACACGCAGACGTGACGTTATCTCGGAAATGGAATCCTAAAACGGGTTTAAAAAAAGTCGTGCTTCCGCCCGGGATCGAACCGGGGACCTTCTGCGTGTAAAGCAGACGTGATAACCGCTACACCACGGAAACGACGGTTTTGCCGTTGTACTACCTGGAAAACCGTAGCTCCAACAGATTTTTCCTGCGTAAGCAAGGGCATCGGCTACGAGCTCCGTCCGATTCTAGAAGTTGCTATAGTAAAAGACAACGATAAAAACAATCAAACCGCAACAGCCAGGGAGAACGCTGGGTGAGCAGCAGCTCTGCACGGTGATAGCAAGAACGGAGGCGATAGTCATGTGCATCGAGAAGGCTCGTTGGTCTAGGGGTATGATTCCTGCTTCGGGTGCAGGAGGTCCCGGGTTCAAATCCCGGACGAGCCCTAGCGTTTTGTGCAAACGTGTGGCGACTACCGGCATGCCGGCGGCTGTTCCGCGCATTTCCTGCCCTCCAGGTAAGCACAAAAACCTAGTAGCCGGTTCTGAAAGAGTTTCATGTATCATTTGAGCCATCTGCAGCCTGGTGGTTGGACGTTTGAAATTGATTTAAATGTTCACAGTAGAGATTGTAGCAAGTGTCTTGTTGAGTGCGACGAAAAAGTGATTACGCCCGGAATCGAAACGGAGACCTTCTGCCTGTTAGGCAGACGTGATAACCGCTACACCACGGAAACTGCTAAGCTCTGAGATCCACATGTGACACAACTTGCAGGACGATCACAACTTTGGCGTAAAAATCACTTTGCGGAAACGCACAATGCAGGTATTTCGCATTCGTACGCAACAATCGACAGCACCCTTGCCTGTCTGAATGCCACCACGAATAAGAGCCCAAGAAGTCGTCGGACAAGCTCGCGGCCGAGTCCTCGGTAGCATCAGCTACTCTTGCTTTCCGTACGAGCTACCGTCAATTCGCGCAGTCGCTATTGCATATGATGTCACCAAAAGCAATCACTTCGTTAGCGGCAAGGAGCCCGGGCCCAGCGGTAGCTCTACATGGAGGCACCAGCAGCCCCGACAGGCCGCCGCTGGCGCGCCGGCGTCCGGACCCGCGACCCCTAATGACGTTGCAGTCGATGTATTTCTTAATATCGCTTTTGGAAGAAGCAAGCCAGGTGTAAATCACACAGTATTTTACTGATGATCTGGAAACGCAAATTTAGAACAAGTAGAACATTATATAAAATTTGTTGTGTGGTCGAGCGGAACCCACCCTTCGCTCTTCCCAGATTATCGTTGCTGCACGGAATGATTGTTAAAGCACCGACGGCTTCAGAGTTCGTCTTCTCCAACGTTTGCTTTTGCAGTACATTCCGCAATCTTTTCGTTATGAGTCGTCTGTTTCGGTTTCCCGATGTAGTTTTGCTCACAGCTCCCGACTTCTCTTAACCCCGAGCCACCACTAGCCGAAAATTCCGCACTGCAGTCCGGTCAATCTGCAGAGCTCGATAAGAGCATCGCGGTCGTTCCTGAGCTAATGAAACGGCCGTGTCTGTAGTTGTTCCCAGATATCTCCCACAGCAACGGCCTCCCGGACGCCTGCATTACAGGAGTACGCCCCTACTCCCAGCCATACAATTGCATTTGAAAGCAGAATAACATGAGCTACAGAGCAACTCCGACTTTTGTGTCTGACCTACTTTTAATGATACTGTGGTCGGTTTAGTTACTACTATCGCTGCTGGACGAAGCAGACCAGTTGAAAGCCACACGGTATTCTTGTAACGAACAGGTAATGGAAATTTAGGTAAAACGATATCAAAAAAAGTTGCGTGGTGGAGCGACACATACAGTTGGCTCTTCGTAGATGATCATTGCTGCACGGAATAATTCTTAAGGCACCGACGCCTTCAGGAGTCGTGTTTGGAAGTTTTGCTTGCAGTATATTCCGCTATCTTTTCGTTATGAGTTGGTGTTTCGGCTTCCCGGTGTTTTTTTGTTTAGTGCATTTACCTTCCCTTGACGCTAAGAAAGCACATGACGAAAGTGAAACACCACCGTCTGTTCATCTGCAGAGTGCGATGAAATTATTCACTCTACATTCATTGCCTTTAATATTCTTTCCATCAGTGGTGGGCGCTGCCTTCAGAAAGCGCTTTTCTTTCTGATTTACATGAAAGTTTGTGTTCCTCGGAGCTGGACTGCTTGGGATTACCTTCACTGCCACCGGCAGGTGGCTCGTTGGTCTAGGGGTATGATTCCTGCTTTGGGTGCAGGAGGTCCCGGGTTCAAATCCCGGACGAGCCCTATCGTTTTGACCGTGCTGAAGAGTAGGTGGAGCTCACCCACGTTTGTAGCTCTGCAATGAAGAACAGATGCGTGCCGCAGCACGCTGTGTGTGGCCCTACGGTCATGAAGGGACCGTTTGATATGGCAAGAATCTGATACCAGTAAATTACATAGGTCGATTTCTGTAGAAGAGCCGACAGTAATCTTGCATGCAACGGAAAACAAAGGTTGTCTTTGCAGAACGTGTGCACCGTGAGTGGAGACGAAGCTCAATCGTGGAGCAGTCTACCTTCATCTGATTAGCGACAACGTCAACCAAAGAGTGGGATACAAGACTGAGCGTAGTTACGAGTTTCTCACTATTAGTTATGTTCACACTTCAACAGAGTTGTGACAAGGCGAGTGCAAAGAGATCAGGAAAGCCAGTATGAAGCGAACTTGAAGTAGTCTTGAAGAAATGGATACTAAATTTTGCAGGCCAGAATGGAGCTACGAGCGTTCTGAGTTACTGAATACCGGTGCACTATGGGAGCAAGAGCATCTGACAGTAAAATGAGGTAGCACACTACATTTATTATCCCGCACACGCAGACGTGACGTTATCTCGGAAATGGAATCCTAAAACGGGTTTAAAAAAAGTCGTGCTTCCGCCCGGGATCGAACCGGGGACCTTCTGCGTGTAAAGCAGACGTGATAACCGCTACACCACGGAAACGACGGTTTTGCCGTTGTACTACCTGGAAAACCGTAGCTCCAACAGATTTTTCCTGCGTAAGCAAGGGCATCGGCTACGAGCTCCGTCCGATTCTAGAAGTTGCTATAGTAAAAGACAACGATAAAAACAATCAAACCGCAACAGCCAGGGAGAACGCTGGGTGAGCAGCAGCTCTGCACGGTGATAGCAAGAACGGAGGCGATAGTCATGTGCATCGAGAAGGCTCGTTGGTCTAGGGGTATGATTCCTGCTTCGGGTGCAGGAGGTCCCGGGTTCAAATCCCGGACGAGCCCTTGCGTTTTGTGCAAACGTGTGGCGACTACCGGCATGCCGGCGGCTGTTCCGCGCATTTCCTGCCCTCCAGGTAAGCACAAAAACCTAGTAGCCGGTTCTGAAAGAGTTTCATGTATCATTTGAGCCATCTGCAGCCTGGTGGTTGGACGTTTGAAATTGATTTAAATGTTCACAGTAGAGATTGTAGCAAGTGTCTTGTTGAGTGCGACGAAAAAGTGATTACGCCCGGAATCGAAACGGAGACCTTCTGCCTGTTAGGCAGACGTGATAACCGCTACACCACGGAAACTGCTAAGCTCTGAGATCCACATGTGACACAACTTGCAGGACGATCACAACTTTGGCGTAAAAATCACTTTGCGGAAACGCACAATGCAGGTATTTCGCATTCGTACGCAACAATCGACAGCACCCTTGCCTGTCTGAATGCCACCACGAATAAGAGCCCAAGAAGTCGTCGGACAAGCTCGCGGCCGAGTCCTCGGTAGCATCAGCTACTCTTGCTTTCCGTACGAGCTACCGTCAATTCGCGCAGTCGCTATTGCATATGATGTCACCAAAAGCAATCACTTCGTTAGCGGCAAGGAGCCCGGGCCCAGCGGTAGCTCTACATGGAGGCACCAGCAGCCCCGACAGGCCGCCGCTGGCGCGCCGGCGTCCGGACCCGCGACCCCTAATGACGTTGCAGTCGATGTATTTCTTAATATCGCTTTTGGAAGAAGCAAGCCAGGTGTAAATCACACAGTATTTTACTGATGATCTGGAAACGCAAATTTAGAACAAGTAGAACATTATATAAAATTTGTTGTGTGGTCGAGCGGAACCCACCCTTCGCTCTTCCCAGATTATCGTTGCTGCACGGAATGATTGTTAAAGCACCGACGGCTTCAGAGTTCGTCTTCTCCAACGTTTGCTTTTGCAGTACATTCCGCAATCTTTTCGTTATGAGTCGTCTGTTTCGGTTTCCCGATGTAGTTTTGCTCACAGCTCCCGACTTCTCTTAACCCCGAGCCACCACTAGCCGAAAATTCCGCACTGCAGTCCGGTCAATCTGCAGAGCTCGATAAGAGCATCGCGGTCGTTCCTGAGCTAATGAAACGGCCGTGTCTGTAGTTGTTCCCAGATATCTCCCACAGCAACGGCCTCCCGGACGCCTGCATTACAGGAGTACGCCCCTACTCCCAGCCATACAATTGCATTTGAAAGCAGAATAACATGAGCTACAGAGCAACTCCGACTTTTGTGTCTGACCTACTTTTAATGATACTGTGGTCGGTTTAGTTACTACTATCGCTGCTGGACGAAGCAGACCAGTTGAAAGCCACACGGTATTCTTGTAACGAACAGGTAACGGAAATTTAGGTAAAACGATATCAAAAAAAGTTGCGTGGTGGAGCGACACATACAGTTGGCTCTTCGTAGATGATCATTGCTGCACGGAATAATTCTTAAGGCACCGACGCCTTCAGGAGTCGTGTTTGGAAGTTTTGCTTGCAGTATATTCCGCTATCTTTTCGTTATGAGTTGGTGTTTCGGCTTCCCGGTGTTTTTTTGTTTAGTGCATTTACCTTCCCTTGACGCTAAGAAAGCACATGACGAAAGTGAAACACCACCGTCTGTTCATCTGCAGAGTGCGATGAAATTATTCACTCTACATTCATTGCCTTTAATATTCTTTCCATCAGTGGTGGGCGCTGCCTTCAGAAAGCGCTTTTCTTTCTGATTTACATGAAAGTTTGTGTTCCTCGGAGCTGGACTGCTTGGGATTACCTTCACTGCCACCGGCAGGTGGCTCGTTGGTCTAGGGGTATGATTCCTGCTTTGGGTGCAGGAGGTCCCGGGTTCAAATCCCGGACGAGCCCTATCGTTTTGACCGTGCTGAAGAGTAGGTGGAGCTCACCCACGTTTGTAGCTCTGCAATGAAGAACAGATGCGTGCCGCAGCACGCTGTGTGTGGCCCTACGGTCATGAAGGGACCGTTTGATATGGCAAGAATCTGATACCAGTAAATTACATAGGTCGATTTCTGTAGAAGAGCCGACAGTAATCTTGCATGCAACGGAAAACAAAGGTTGTCTTTGCAGAACGTGTGCACCGTGAGTGGAGACGAAGCTCAATCGTGGAGCAGTCTACCTTCATCTGATTAGCGACAACGTCAACCAAAGAGTGGGATACAAGACTGAGCGTAGTTACGAGTTTCTCACTATTAGTTATGTTCACACTTCAACAGAGTTGTGACAAGGCGAGTGCAAAGAGATCAGGAAAGCCAGTATGAAGCGAACTTGAAGTAGTCTTGAAGAAATGGATACTAAATTTTGCAGGCCAGAATGGAGCTACGAGCGTTCTGAGTTACTGAATACCGGTGCACTATGGGAGCAAGAGCATCTGACAGTAAAATGAGGTAGCACACTACATTTATTATCCCGCACACGCAGACGTGACGTTATCTCGGAAATGGAATCCTAAAACGGGTTTAAAAAAAGTCGTGCTTCCGCCCGGGATCGAACCGGGGACCTTCTGCGTGTAAAGCAGACGTGATAACCGCTACACCACGGAAACGACGGTTTTGCCGTTGTACTACCTGGAAAACCGTAGCTCCAACAGATTTTTCCTGCGTAAGCAAGGGCATCGGCTACGAGCTCCGTCCGATTCTAGAAGTTGCTATAGTAAAAGACAACGATAAAAACAATCAAACCGCAACAGCCAGGGAGAACGCTGGGTGAGCAGCAGCTCTGCACGGTGATAGCAAGAACGGAGGCGATAGTCATGTGCATCGAGAAGGCTCGTTGGTCTAGGGGTATGATTCCTGCTTCGGGTGCAGGAGGTCCCGGGTTCAAATCCCGGACGAGCCCTTGCGTTTTGTGCAAACGTGTGGCGACTACCGGCATGCCGGCGGCTGTTCCGCGCATTTCCTGCCCTCCAGGTAAGCACAAAAACCTAGTAGCCGGTTCTGAAAGAGTTTCATGTATCATTTGAGCCATCTGCAGCCTGGTGGTTGGACGTTTGAAATTGATTTCAATGTTCACAGTAGAGATTGTAGCAAGTGTCTTGTTGAGTGCGACGAAAAAGTGATTACGCCCGGAATCGAAACGGAGACCTTCTGCCTGTTAGGCAGACGTGATAACCGCTACACCACGGAAACTGCTAAGCTCTGAGATCCACATGTGACACAACTTGCAGGACGATCACAACTTTGGCGTAAAAATCACTTTGCGGAAACGCACAATGCAGGTATTTCGCATTCGTACGCAACAATCGACAGCACCCTTGCCTGTCTGAATGCCACCACGAATAAGAGCCCAAGAAGTCGTCGGACAAGCTCGCGGCCGAGTCCTCGGTAGCATCAGCTACTCTTGCTTTCCGTACGAGCTACCGTCAATTCGCGCAGTCGCTATTGCATATGATGTCACCAAAAGCAATCACTTCGTTAGCGGCAAGGAGCCCGGGCCCAGCGGTAGCTCTACATGGAGGCACCAGCAGCCCCGACAGGCCGCCGCTGGCGCGCCGGCGTCCGGACCCGCGACCCCTAATGACGTTGCAGTCGATGTATTTCTTAATATCGCTTTTGGAAGAAGCAAGCCAGGTGTAAATCTCACAGTATTTTACTGATGATCTGGAAACGCAAATTTAGAACAAGTAGAACATTATATAAAATTTGTTGTGTGGTCGAGCGGAACCCACCCTTCGCTCTTCCCAGATTATCGTTGCTGCACGGAATGATTGTTAAAGCACCGACGGCTTCAGAGTTCGTCTTCTCCAACGTTTGCTTTTGCAGTACATTCCGCAATCTTTTCGTTATGAGTCGTCTGTTTCGGTTTCCCGATGTAGTTTTGCTCACAGCTCCCGACTTCTCTTAACCCCGAGCCACCACTAGCCGAAAATTCCGCACTGCAGTCCGGTCAATCTGCAGAGCTCGATAAGAGCATCGCGGTCGTTCCTGAGCTAATGAAACGGCCGTGTCTGTAGTTGTTCCCAGATGTCTCCCACAGCAACGGCCTCCCGGACGCCTGCATTACAGGAGTACGCCCCTACTCCTAGCCATACAATTGCATTTGAAAGCAGAATAACATGAGCTACAGAGCAACTCCGACTTTTGTGTCTGACCTACTTTTAATGATACTGTGGTCGGTTTAGTTACTACTATCGCTGCTGGACGAAGCAGACCAGTTGAAAGCCACACGGTATTCTTGTAACGAACAGGTAATGGAAATTTAGGTAAAACGATATCAAAAAAAGTTGCGTGGTGGAGCGACACATACAGTTGGCTCTTCGTAGATGATCATTGCTGCACGGAATAATTCTTAAGGCACCGACGCCTTCAGGAGTCGTGTTTGGAAGTTTTGCTTGCAGTATATTCCGCTATCTTTTCGTTATGAGTTGGTGTTTCGGGTTCCCGGAGTTTTTTTGTTTAGTGCATTTGCCTTCCCTTGACGCTAAGAAAGCACATGACGAAAGTGAAACACCACCGTCTGTTCATCTGCAGAGTGCGATGAAATTATTCACTCTACATTCATTGCCTTTAATATTCTTTCCATCAGTGGTGGGCGCTGCCTTCAGAAAGCGCTTTTCTTTCTGATTTACATGAAAGTTTGTGTTCCTCGGAGCTGGACTGCTTGGGATTACCTTCACTGCCACCGGCAGGTGGCTCGTTGGTCTAGGGGTATGATTCCTGCTTTGGGTGCAGGAGGTCCCGGGTTCAAATCCCGGACGAGCCCTATCGTTTTGACCGTGCTGAAGAGTAGGTGGAGCTCACCCACGTTTGTAGCTCTGCAATGAAGAACAGATGCGTGCCGCAGCACGCTGTGTGTGGCCCTACGGTCATGAAGGGACCGTTTGATATGGCAAGAATCTGATACCAGTAAATTACATAGGTCGATTTCTGTAGAAGAGCCGACAGTAATCTTGCATGCAACGGAAAACAAAGGTTGTCTTTGCAGAACGTGTGCACCGTGAGTGGAGACGAAGCTCAATCGTGGAGCAGTCTACCTTCATCTGATTAGCGACAACGTCAACCAAAGAGTGGGATACAAGACTGAGCGTAGTTACGAGTTTCTCACTATTAGTTATGTTCACACTTCAACAGAGTTGTGACAAGGCGAGTGCAAAGAGATCAGGAAAGCCAGTATGAAGCGAACTTGAAGTAGTCTTGAAGAAATGGATACTAAATTTTGCAGGCCAGAATGGAGCTACGAGCGTTCTGAGTTACTGAATACCGGTGCACTATGGGAGCAAGAGCATCTGACAGTAAAATGAGGTAGCACACGACATTTATTATCCCGCACACGCAGACGTGACGTTATCTCGGAAATGGAATCCTAAAACGGGTTTAAAAAAAGTCGTGCTTCCGCCCGGGATCGAACCGGGGACCTTCTGCGTGTAAAGCAGACGTGATAACCGCTACACCACGGAAACGACGGTTTTGCCGTTGTACTACCTGGAAAACCGTAGCTCCAACAGATTTTTCCTGCGTAAGCAAGGGCATCGGCTACGAGCTCCGTCCGATTCTAGAAGTTGCTATAGTAAAAGACAACGATAAAAACAATCAAACCGCAACAGCCAGGGAGAACGCTGGGTGAGCAGCAGCTCTGCACGGTGATAGCAAGAACGGAGGCGATAGTCATGTGCATCGAGAAGGCTCGTTGGTCTAGGGGTATGATTCCTGCTTCGGGTGCAGGAGGTCCCGGGTTCAAATCCCGGACGAGCCCTTGCGTTTTGTGCAAACGTGTGGCGACTACCGGCATGCCGGCGGCTGTTCCGCGCATTTCCTGCCCTCCAGGTAAGCACAAAAACCTAGTAGCCGGTTCTGAAAGAGTTTCATGTATCATTTGAGCCATCTGCAGCCTGGTGGTTGGACGTTTGAAATTGATTTAAATGTTCACAGTAGAGATTGTAGCAAGTGTCTTGTTGAGTGCGACGAAAAAGTGATTACGCCCGGAATCGAAACGGAGACCTTCTGCCTGTTAGGCAGACGTGATAACCGCTACACCACGGAAACTGCTAAGCTCTGAGATCCACATGTGACACAACTTGCAGGACGATCACAACTTTGGCGTAAAAATCACTTTGCGGAAACGCACAATGCAGGTATTTCGCATTCGTACGCAACAATCGACAGCACCCTTGCCTGTCTGAATGCCACCACGAATAAGAGCCCAAGAAGTCGTCGGACAAGCTCGCGGCCGAGTCCTCGGTAGCATCAGCTACTCTTGCTTTCCGTACGAGCTACCGTCAATTCGCGCAGTCGCTATTGCATATGATGTCACCAAAAGCAATCACTTCGTTAGCGGCAAGGAGCCCGGGCCCAGCGGTAGCTCTACATGGAGGCACCAGCAGCCCCGACAGGCCGCCGCTGGCGCGCCGGCGCCCGGACCCGCGACCCCTAATGACGTTGCAGTCGATGTATTTCTTAATATCGCTTTTGGAAGAAGCAAGCCAGGTGTAAATCTCACAGTATTTTACTGATGATCTGGAAACGCAAATTTAGAACAAGTAGAACATTATATAAAATTTGTTGTGTGGTCGAACGGAACCCACCCTTCGCTCTTCCCAGATTATCGTTGCTGCACGGAATGATTGTTAAAGCACCGACGGCTTCAGAGTTCGTCTTCTCCAACGTTTGCTTTTGCAGTACATTCCGCAATCTTTTCGTTATGAGTCGTCTGTTTCGGTTTCCCGATGTAGTTTTGCTCACAGCTCCCGACTTCTCTTAACCCCGAGCCACCACTAGCCGAAAATTCCGCACTGCAGTCCGGTCAATCTGCAGAGCTCGATAAGAGCATCGCGGTCGTTCCTGAGCTAATGAAACGGCCGTGTCTGTAGTTGTTCCCAGATGTCTCCCACAGCAACGGCCTCCCGGACGCCTGCATTACAGGAGTACGCCCCTACTCCTAGCCATACAATTGCATTTGAAAGCAGAATAACATGAGCTACAGAGCAACTCCGACTTTTGTGTCTGACCTACTTTTAATGATACTGTGGTCGGTTTAGTTACTACTATCGCTGCTGGACGAAGCAGACCAGTTGAAAGCCACACGGTATTCTTGTAACGAACAGGTAATGGAAATTTAGGTAAAACGATATCAAAAAAAGTTGCGTGGTGGAGCGACACATACAGTTGGCTCTTCGTAGATGATCATTGCTGCACGGAATAATTCTTAAGGCACCGACGCCTTCAGGAGTCGTGTTTGGAAGTTTTGCTTGCAGTATATTCCGCTATCTTTTCGTTATGAGTTGGTGTTTCGGGTTCCCGGAGTTTTTTTGTTTAGTGCATTTGCCTTCCCTTGACGCTAAGAAAGCACATGACGAAAGTGAAACACCACCGTCTGTTCATCTGCAGAGTGCGATGAAATTATTCACTCTACATTCATTGCCTTTAATATTCTTTCCATCAGTGGTGGGCGCTGCCTTCAGAAAGCGCTTTTCTTTCTGATTTACATGAAAGTTTGTGTTCCTCGGAGCTGGACTGCTTGGGATTACCTTCACTGCCACCGGCAGGTGGCTCGTTGGTCTAGGGGTATGATTCCTGCTTTGGGTGCAGGAGGTCCCGGGTTCAAATCCCGGACGAGCCCTATCGTTTTGACCGTGCTGAAGAGTAGGTGGAGCTCACCCACGTTTGTAGCTCTGCAATGAAGAACAGATGCGTGCCGCAGCACGCTGTGTGTGGCCCTACGGTCATGAAGGGACCGTTTGATATGGCAAGAATCTGATACCAGTAAATTACATAGGTCGATTTCTGTAGAAGAGCCGACAGTAATCTTGCATGCAACGGAAAACAAAGGTTGTCTTTGGAGAACGTGTGCACCGTGAGTGGAGACGAAGCTCAATCGTGGAGCAGTCTACCTTCATCTGATTAGCGACAACGTCAACCAAAGAGTGGGATACAAGACTGAGCGTAGTTACGAGTTTCTCACTATTAGTTATGTTCACACTTCAACAGAGTTGTGACAAGGCGAGTGCAAAGAGATCAGGAAAGCCAGTATGAAGCGAACTTGAAGTAGTCTTGAAGAAATGGATACTAAATTTTGCAGGCCAGAATGGAGCTACGAGCGTTCTTAGTTACTGAATACCGGTGCACTATGGGAGCAAGAGCATCTGACAGTAAAATGAGGTAGCACACGACATTTATTATCCCGCACACGCAGACGTGACGTTATCTCGGAAATGGAATCCTAAAACGAGTTTAAAAAAAGTCGTGCTTCCGCCCGGGATCGAAACGGGGACCTTCTGCGTGTAAAGCAGACGTGATAACCGCTACACCACGGAAACGACGGTTTTGCCGTTGTACTACCTGGAAAACCGTAGCTCCAACAGATTTTTCCTGCGTAAGCAAGGGCATCGGCTACGAGCTCCGTCCGATTCTAGAAGTTGCTATAGTAAAAGACAACGATAAAAACAATCAAACCGCAACAGCCAGGGAGAACGCTGGGTGAGCAGCAGCTCTGCACGGTGATAGCAAGAACGGAGGCGATAGTCATGTGCATCGAGAAGGCTCGTTGGTCTAGGGGTATGATTCCTGCTTCGGGTGCAGGAGGTCCCGGGTTCAAATCCCCGACGAGCCCTTGCGTTTTGTGCAAACGTGTGGCGACTACCGGCATGCCGGCGGCTGTTCCGCGCATTTCCTGCCCTCCAGGTAAGCACAAAAACCTAGTAGCCGGTTCTGAAAGAGTTTCATGTATCATTTGAGCCATCTGCAGCCTGGTGGTTGGACGTTTGAAATTGATTTAAATGTTCACAGTAGAGATTGTAGCAAGTGTCTTGTTGAGTGCGACGAAAAAGTGATTACGCCCGGAATCGAAACGGAGACCTTCTGCCTGTTAGGCAGACGTGATAACCGCTACACCACGGAAACTGCTAAGCTCTGAGATCCACATGTGACACAACTTGCAGGACGATCACAACTTTGGCGTAAAAATCACTTTGCGGAAACGCACAATGCAGGTATTTCGCATTCGTACGCAACAATCGACAGCACCCTTGCCTGTCTGAATGCCACCACGAATAAGAGCCCAAGAAGTCGTCGGACAAGCTCGCGGCCGAGTCCTCGGTAGCATCAGCTACTCTTGCTTTCCGTACGAGCTACCGTCAATTCGCGCAGTCGCTATTGCATATGATGTCACCAAAAGCAATCACTTCGTTAGCGGCAAGGAGCCCGGGCCCAGCGGTAGCTCTACATGGAGGCACCAGCAGCCCCGACAGGCCGCCGCTGGCGCGCCGGCGCCCGAACCCGCGACCCCTAATGACGTTGCAGTCGATGTATTTCTTAATATCGCTTTTGGAAGAAGCAAGCCAGGTGTAAATCTCACAGTATTTTACTGATGATCTGGAAACGCAAATTTAGAACAAGTAGAACATTATATAAAATTTGTTGTGTGGTCGAGCGGAACCCACCCTTCGCTCTTCCCAGATTATCGTTGCTGCACGGAATGATTGTTAAAGCACCGACGGCTTCAGAGTTCGTCTTCTCCAACGTTTGCTTTTGCAGTACATTCCGCAATCTTTTCGTTATGAGTCGTCTGTTTCGGTTTCCCGATGTAGTTTTGCTCACAGCTCCCGACTTCTCTTAACCCCGAGCCACCACTAGCCGAAAATTCCGCACTGCAGTCCGGTCAATCTGCAGAGCTCGATAAGAGCATCGCGGTCGTTCCTGAGCTAATGAAACGGCCGTGTCTGTAGTTGTTCCCAGATGTCTCCCACAGCAACGGCCTCCCGGACGCCTGCATTACAGGAGTACGCCCCTACTCCCAGCCATACAATTGCATTTGAAAGCAGAATAACATGAGCTACAGAGCAACTCCGACTTTTGTGTCTGACCTACTTTTAATGATACTGTGGTCGGTTTAGTTACTACTATCGCTGCTGGACGAAGCAGACCAGTTGAAAGCCACACGGTATTCTTGTAACGAACAGGTAATGGAAATTTAGGTAAAACGATATCAAAAAAAGTTGCGTGGTGGAGCGACACATACAGTTGGCTCTTCGTAGATGATCATTGCTGCACGGAATAATTCTTAAGGCACCGACGCCTTCAGGAGTCGTGTTTGGAAGTTTTGCTTGCAGTATATTCCGCTATCTTTTCGTTATGAGTTGGTGTTTCGGCTTCCCGGTGTTTTTTTGTTTAGTGCATTTGCCTTCCCTTGACGCTAAGAAAGCACATGACGAAAGTGAAACACCACCGTCTGTTCATCTGCAGAGTGCGATGAAATTATTCACTCTACATTCATTGCCTTTAATATTCTTTCCATCAGTGGTGGGCGCTGCCTTCAGAAAGCGCTTTTCTTTCTGATTTACATGAAAGTTTGTGTTCCTCGGAGCTGGACTGCTTGGGATTACCTTCACTGCCACCGGCAGGTGGCTCGTTGGTCTAGGGGTATGATTCCTGCTTTGGGTGCAGGAGGTCCCGGGTTCAAATCCCGGACGAGCCCTATCGTTTTGACCGTGCTGAAGAGTAGGTGGAGCTCACCCACGTTTGTAGCTCTGCAATGAAGAACAGATGCGTGCCGCAGCACGCTGTGTGTGGCCCTACGGTCATGAAGGGACCGTTTGATATGGCAAGAATCTGATACCAGTAAATTACATAGGTCGATTTCTGTAGAAGAGCCGACAGTAATCTTGCATGCAACGGAAAACAAAGGTTGTCTTTGCAGAACGTGTGCACCGTGAGTGGAGACGAAGCTCAATCGTGGAGCAGTCTACCTTCATCTGATTAGCGACAACGTCAACCAAAGAGTGGGATACAAGACTGAGCGTAGTTACGAGTTTCTCACTATTAGTTATGTTCACACTTCAACAGAGTTGTGACAAGGCGAGTGCAAAGAGATCAGGAAAGCCAGTATGAAGCGAACTTGAAGTAGTCTTGAAGAAATGGATACTAAATTTTGCAGGCCAGAATGGAGCTACGAGCGTTCTGAGTTACTGAATACCGGTGCACTATGGGAGCAAGAGCATTTGACAGTAAAATGAGGTAGCACACGACATTTATTATCCCGCACACGCAGACGTGACGTTATCTCGGAAATGGAATCCTAAAACGGGTTTAAAAAAAGTCGTGCTTCCGCCCGGGATCGAACCGGGGACCTTCTGCGTGTAAAGCAGACGTGATAACCGCTACACCACGGAAACGACGGTTTTGCCGTTGTACTACCTGGAAAACCGTAGCTCCAACAGATTTTTCCTGCGTAAGCAAGGGCATCGGCTACGAGCTCCGTCCGATTCTAGAAGTTGCTATAGTAAAAGACAACGATAAAAACAATCAAACCGCAACAGCCAGGGAGAACGCTGGGTGAGCAGCAGCTCTGCACGGTGATAGCAAGAACGGAGGCGATAGTCATGTGCATCGAGAAGGCTCGTTGGTCTAGGGGTATGATTCCTGCTTCGGGTGCAGGAGGTCCCGGGTTCAAATCCCGGACGAGCCCTTGCGTTTTGTGCAAACGTGTGGCGACTACCGGCATGCCGGCGGCTGTTCCGCGCATTTCCTGCCCTCCAGGTAAGCACAAAAACCTAGTAGCCGGTTCTGAAAGAGTTTCATGTATCATTTGAGCCATCTGCAGCCTGGTGGTTGGACGTTTGAAATTGATTTAAATGTTCACAGTAGAGATTGTAGCAAGTGTCTTGTTGAGTGCGACGAAAAAGTGATTACGCCCGGAATCGAAACGGAGACCTTCTGCCTGTTAGGCAGACGTGATAACCGCTACACCACGGAAACTGCTAAGCTCTGAGATCCACATGTGACACAACTTGCAGGACGATCACAACTTTGGCGTAAAAATCACTTTGCGGAAACGCACAATGCAGGTATTTCGCATTCGTACGCAACAATCGACAGCACCCTTGCCTGTCTGAATGCCACCACGAATAAGAGCCCAAGAAGTCGTCGGACAAGCTCGCGGCCGAGTCCTCGGTAGCATCAGCTACTCTTGCTTTCCGTACGAGCTACCGTCAATTCGCGCAGTCGCTATTGCATATGATGTCACCAAAAGCAATCACTTCGTTAGCGGCAAGGAGCCCGGGCCCAGCGGTAGCTCTACATGGAGGCACCAGCAGCCCCGACAGGCCGCCGCTGGCGCGCCGGCGCCCGGACCCGCGACCCCTAATGACGTTGCAGTCGATGTATTTCTTAATATCGCTTTTGGAAGAAGCAAGCCAGGTGTAAATCTCACAGTATTTTACTGATGATCTGGAAACGCAAATTTAGAACAAGTAGAACATTATATAAAATTTGTTGTGTGGTCGAGCGGAACCCACCCTTCGCTCTTCCCAGATTATCGTTGCTGCACGGAATGATTGTTAAAGCACCGACGGCTTCAGAGTTCGTCTTCTCCAACGTTTGCTTTTGCAGTACATTCCGCAATCTTTTCGTTATGAGTCGTCTGTTTCGGTTTCCCGATGTAGTTTTGCTCACAGCTCCCGACTTCTCTTAACCCCGAGCCACCACTAGCCGAAAATTCCGCACTGCAGTCCGGTCAATCTGCAGAGCTCGATAAGAGCATCGCGGTCGTTCCTGAGCTAATGAAACGGCCGTGTCTGTAGTTGTTCCCAGATGTCTCCCACAGCAACGGCCTCCCGGACGCCTGCATTACAGGAGTACGCCCCTACTCCCAGCCATACAATTGCATTTGAAAGCAGAATAACATGAGCTACAGAGCAACTCCGACTTTTGTGTCTGACCTACTTTTAATGATACTGTGGTCGGTTTAGTTACTACTATCGCTGCTGGACGAAGCAGACCAGTTGAAAGCCACACGGTATTCTTGTAACGAACAGGTAATGGAAATTTAGGTAAAACGATATCAAAAAAAGTTGCGTGGTGGAGCGACACATACAGTTGGCTCTTCGTAGATGATCATTGCTGCACGGAATAATTCTTAAGGCACCGACGCCTTCAGGAGTCGTGTTTGGAAGTTTTGCTTGCAGTATATTCCGCTATCTTTTCGTTATGAGTTGGTGTTTCGGCTTCCCGGTGTTTTTTTGTTTAGTGCATTTGCCTTCCCTTGACGCTAAGAAAGCACATGACGAAAGTGAAACACCACCGTCTGTTCATCTGCAGAGTGCGATGAAATTATTCACTCTACATTCATTGCCTTTAATATTCTTTCCATCAGTGGTGGGCGCTGCCTTCAGAAAGCGCTTTTCTTTCTGATTTACATGAAAGTTTGTGTTCCTCGGAGCTGGACTGCTTGGGATTACCTTCACTGCCACCGGCAGGTGGCTCGTTGGTCTAGGGGTATGATTCCTGCTTTGGGTGCAGGAGGTCCCGGGTTCAAATCCCGGACGAGCCCTATCGTTTTGACCGTGCTGAAGAGTAGGTGGAGCTCACCCACGTTTGTAGCTCTGCAATGAAGAACAGATGCGTGCCGCAGCACGCTGTGTGTGGCCCTACGGTCATGAAGGGACCGTTTGATATGGCAAGAATCTGATACCAGTAAATTACATAGGTCGATTTCTGTAGAAGAGCCGACAGTAATCTTGCATGCAACGGAAAACAAAGGTTGTCTTTGCAGAACGTGTGCACCGTGAGTGGAGACGAAGCTCAATCGTGGAGCAGTCTACCTTCATCTGATTAGCGACAACGTCAACCAAAGAGTGGGATACAAGACTGAGCGTAGTTACGAGTTTCTCACTATTAGTTATGTTCACACTTCAACAGAGTTGTGACAAGGCGAGTGCAAAGAGATCAGGAAAGCCAGTATGAAGCGAACTTGAAGTAGTCTCGAAGAAATGGATACTAAATTTTGCAGGCCAGAATGGAGCTACGAGCGTTCTGAGTTACTGAATACCGGTGCACTATGGGAGCAAGAGCATTTGACAGTAAAATGAGGTAGCACACGACATTTATTATCCCGCACACGCAGACGTGACGTTATCTCGGAAATGGAATCCTAAAACGGGTTTAAAAAAAGTCGTGCTTCCGCCCGGGATCGAAACGGGGACCTTCTGCGTGTAAAGCAGACGTGATAACCGCTACACCACGGAAACGACGGTTTGGCCGTTGTACTACCTGGAAAACCGTAGCTCCAACAGATTTTTCCTGCGTAAGCAAGGGCATCGGCTACGAGCTCCGTCCGATTCTAGAAGTTGCTATAGTAAAAGACAACGATAAAAACAATCAAACCGCAACAGCCAGGGAGAACGCTGGGTGAGCAGCAGCTCTGCACGGTGATAGCAAGAAAGGAGGCGATAGTCATGTGCATCGAGAAGGCTCGTTGGTCTAGGGGTATGATTCCTGCTTCGGGTGCAGGAGGTCCCGGGTTCAAATCCCGGACGAGCCCTTGCGTTTTGTGCAAACGTGTGGCGACTACCGGCATGCCGGCGGCTGTTCCGCGCATTTCCTGCCCTCCAGGTAAGCACAAAAACCTAGTAGCCGGTTCTGAAAGAGTTTCATGTATCATTTGAGCCATCTGCAGCCTGGTGGTTGGACGTTTGAAATTGATTTAAATGTTCACAGTAGAGATTGTAGCAAGTGTCTTGTTGAGTGCGACGAAAAAGTGATTACGCCCGGAATCGAAACGGAGACCTTCTGCCTGTTAGGCAGACGTGATAACCGCTACACCACGGAAACTGCTAAGCTCTGAGATCCACATGTGACACAACTTGCAGGACGATCACAACTTTGGCGTAAAAATCACTTTGCGGAAACGCACAATGCAGGTATTTCGCATTCGTACGCAACAATCGACAGCACCCTTGCCTGTCTGAATGCCACCACGAATAAGAGCCCAAGAAGTCGTCGGACAAGCTCGCGGCCGAGTCCTCGGTAGCATCAGCTACTCTTGCTTTCCGTACGAGCTACCGTCAATTCGCGCAGTCGCTATTGCATATGATGTCACCAAAAGCAATCACTTCGTTAGCGGCAAGGAGCCCGGGCCCAGCGGTAGCTCTACATGGAGGCACCAGCAGCCCCGACAGGCCGCCGCTGGCGCGCCGGCGTCCGGACCCGCGACCCCTAATGACGTTGCAGTCGATGTATTTCTTAATATCGCTTTTGGAAGAAGCAAGCCAGGTGTAAATCTCACAGTATTTTACTGATGATCTGGAAACGCAAATTTAGAACAAGTAGAACATTATATAAAATTTGTTGTGTGGTCGAGCGGAACCCACCCTTCGCTCTTCCCAGATTATCGTTGCTGCACGGAATGATTGTTAAAGCACCGACGGCTTCAGAGTTCGTCTTCTCCAACGTTTGCTTTTGCAGTACATTCCGCAATCTTTTCGTTATGAGTCGTCTGTTTCGGTTTCCCGATGTAGTTTTGCTCACAGCTCCCGACTTCTCTTAACCCCGAGCCACCACTAGCCGAAAATTCCGCACTGCAGTCCGGTCAATCTGCAGAGCTCGATAAGAGCATCGCGGTCGTTCCTGAGCTAATGAAACGGCCGTGTCTGTAGTTGTTCCCAGATGTCTCCCACAGCAACGGCCTCCCGGACGCCTGCATTACAGGAGTACGCCCCTACTCCCAGCCATACAATTGCATTTGAAAGCAGAATAACATGAGCTACAGAGCAACTCCGACTTTTGTGTCTGACCTACTTTTAATGATACTGTGGTCGGTTTAGTTACTACTATCGCTGCTGGACGAAGCAGACCAGTTGAAAGCCACACGGTATTCTTGTAACGAACAGGTAATGGAAATTTAGGTAAAACGATATCAAAAAAAGTTGCGTGGTGGAGCGACACATACAGTTGGCTCTTCGTAGATGATCATTGCTGCACGGAATAATTCTTAAGGCACCGACGCCTTCAGGAGTCGTGTTTGGAAGTTTTGCTTGCAGTATATTCCGCTATCTTTTCGTTATGAGTTGGTGTTTCGGCTTCCCGGTGTTTTTTTGTTTAGTGCATTTGCCTTCCCTTGACGCTAAGAAAGCACATGACGAAAGTGAAACACCACCGTCTGTTCATCTGCAGAGTGCGATGAAATTATTCACTCTACATTCATTGCCTTTAATATTCTTTCCATCAGTGGTGGGCGCTGCCTTCAGAAAGCGCTTTTCTTTCTGATTTACATGAAAGTTTGTGTTCCTCGGAGCTGGACTGCTTGGGATTACCTTCACTGCCACCGGCAGGTGGCTCGTTGGTCTAGGGGTATGATTCCTGCTTTGGGTGCAGGAGGTCCCGGGTTCAAATCCCGGACGAGCCCTATCGTTTTGACCGTGCTGAAGAGTAGGTGGAGCTCACCCACGTTTGTAGCTCTGCAATGAAGAACAGATGCGTGCCGCAGCACGCTGTGTGTGGCCCTACGGTCATGAAGGGACCGTTTGATATGGCAAGAATCTGATACCAGTAAATTACATAGGTCGATTTCTGTAGAAGAGCCGACAGTAATCTTGCATGCAACGGAAAACAAAGGTTGTCTTTGCAGAACGTGTGCACCGTGAGTGGAGACGAAGCTCAATCGTGGAGCAGTCTACCTTCATCTGATTAGCGACAACGTCAACCAAAGAGTGGGATACAAGACTGAGCGTAGTTACGAGTTTCTCACTATTAGTTATGTTCACACTTCAACAGAGTTGTGACAAGGCGAGTGCAAAGAGATCAGGAAAGCCAGTATGAAGCGAACTTGAAGTAGTCTTGAAGAAATGGATACTAAATTTTGCAGGCCAGAATGGAGCTACGAGCGTTCTGAGTTACTGAATACCGGTGCACTATGGGAGCAAGAGCATTTGACAGTAAAATGAGGTAGCACACGACATTTATTATCCCGCACACGCAGACGTGACGTTATCTCGGAAATGGAATCCTAAAACGGGTTTAAAAAAAGTCGTGCTTCCGCCCGGGATCGAAACGGGGACCTTCTGCGTGTAAAGCAGACGTGATAACCGCTACACCACGGAAACGACGGTTTGGCCGTTGTACTACCTGGAAAACCGTAGCTCCAACAGATTTTTCCTGCGTAAGCAAGGGCATCGGCTACGAGCTCCGTCCGATTCTAGAAGTTGCTATAGTAAAAGACAACGATAAAAACAATCAAACCGCAACAGCCAGGGAGAACGCTGGGTGAGCAGCAGCTCTGCACGGTGATAGCAAGAAAGGAGGCGATAGTCATGTGCATCGAGAAGGCTCGTTGGTCTAGGGGTATGATTCCTGCTTCGGGTGCAGGAGGTCCCGGGTTCAAATCCCGGACGAGCCCTTGCGTTTTGTGCAAACGTGTGGCGACTACCGGCATGCCGGCGGCTGTTCCGCGCATTTCCTGCCCTCCAGGTAAGCACAAAAACCTAGTAGCCGGTTCTGAAAGAGTTTCATGTATCATTTGAGCCATCTGCAGCCTGGTGGTTGGACGTTTGAAATTGATTTAAATGTTCACAGTAGAGATTGTAGCAAGTGTCTTGTTGAGTGCGACGAAAAAGTGATTACGCCCGGAATCGAAACGGAGACCTTCTGCCTGTTAGGCAGACGTGATAACCGCTACACCACGGAAACTGCTAAGCTCTGAGATCCACATGTGACACAACTTGCAGGACGATCACAACTTTGGCGTAAAAATCACTTTGCGGAAACGCACAATGCAGGTATTTCGCATTCGTACGCAACAATCGACAGCACCCTTGCCTGTCTGAATGCCACCACGAATAAGAGCCCAAGAAGTCGTCGGACAAGCTCGCGGCCGAGTCCTCGGTAGCATCAGCTACTCTTGCTTTCCGTACGAGCTACCGTCAATTCGCGCAGTCGCTATTGCATATGATGTCACCAAAAGCAATCACTTCGTTAGCGGCAAGGAGCCCGGGCCCAGCGGTAGCTCTACATGGAGGCACCAGCAGCCCCGACAGGCCGCCGCTGGCGCGCCGGCGTCCGGACCCGCGACCCCTAATGACGTTGCAGTCGATGTATTTCTTAATATCGCTTTTGGAAGAAGCAAGCCAGGTGTAAATCTCACAGTATTTTACTGATGATCTGGAAACGCAAATTTAGAACAAGTAGAACATTATATAAAATTTGTTGTGTGGTCGAGCGGAACCCACCCTTCGCTCTTCCCAGATTATCGTTGCTGCACGGAATGATTGTTAAAGCACCGACGGCTTCAGAGTTCGTCTTCTCCAACGTTTGCTTTTGCAGTACATTCCGCAATCTTTTCGTTATGAGTCGTCTGTTTCGGTTTCCCGATGTAGTTTTGCTCACAGCTCCCGACTTCTCTTAACCCCGAGCCACCACTAGCCGAAAATTCCGCACTGCAGTCCGGTCAATCTGCAGAGCTCGATAAGAGCATCGCGGTCGTTCCTGAGCTAATGAAACGGCCGTGTCTGTAGTTGTTCCCAGATGTCTCCCACAGCAACGGCCTCCCGGACGCCTGCATTACAGGAGTACGCCCCTACTCCCAGCCATACAATTGCATTTGAAAGCAGAATAACATGAGCTACAGAGCAACTCCGACTTTTGTGTCTGACCTACTTTTAATGATACTGTGGTCGGTTTAGTTACTACTATCGCTGCTGGACGAAGCAGACCAGTTGAAAGCCACACGGTATTCTTGTAACGAACAGGTAATGGAAATTTAGGTAAAACGATATCAAAAAAAGTTGCGTGGTGGAGCGACACATACAGTTGGCTCTTCGTAGATGATCATTGCTGCACGGAATAATTCTTAAGGCACCGACGCCTTCAGGAGTCGTGTTTGGAAGTTTTGCTTGCAGTATATTCCGCTATCTTTTCGTTATGAGTTGGTGTTTCGGCTTCCCGGTGTTTTTTTGTTTAGTGCATTTGCCTTCCCTTGACGCTAAGAAAGCACATGACGAAAGTGAAACACCACCGTCTGTTCATCTGCAGAGTGCGATGAAATTATTCACTCTACATTCATTGCCTTTAATATTCTTTCCATCAGTGGTGGGCGCTGCCTTCAGAAAGCGCTTTTCTTTCTGATTTACATGAAAGTTTGTGTTCCTCGGAGCTGGACTGCTTGGGATTACCTTCACTGCCACCGGCAGGTGGCTCGTTGGTCTAGGGGTATGATTCCTGCTTTGGGTGCAGGAGGTCCCGGGTTCAAATCCCGGACGAGCCCTATCGTTTTGACCGTGCTGAAGAGTAGGTGGAGCTCACCCACGTTTGTAGCTCTGCAATGAAGAACAGATGCGTGCCGCAGCACGCTGTGTGTGGCCCTACGGTCATGAAGGGACCGTTTGATATGGCAAGAATCTGATACCAGTAAATTACATAGGTCGATTTCTGTAGAAGAGCCGACAGTAATCTTGCATGCAACGGAAAACAAAGGTTGTCTTTGCAGAACGTGTGCACCGTGAGTGGAGACGAAGCTCAATCGTGGAGCAGTCTACCTTCATCTGATTAGCGACAACGTCAACCAAAGAGTGGGATACAAGACTGAGCGTAGTTACGAGTTTCTCACTATTAGTTATGTTCACACTTCAACAGAGTTGTGACAAGGCGAGTGCAAAGAGATCAGGAAAGCCAGTATGAAGCGAACTTGAAGTAGTCTTGAAGAAATGGATACTAAATTTTGCAGGCCAGAATGGAGCTACGAGCGTTCTGAGTTACTGAATACCGGTGCACTATGGGAGCAAGAGCATTTGACAGTAAAATGAGGTAGCACACGACATTTATTATCCCGCACACGCAGACGTGACGTTATCTCGGAAATGGAATCCTAAAACGGGTTTAAAAAAAGTCGTGCTTCCGCCCGGGATCGAAACGGGGACCTTCTGCGTGTAAAGCAGACGTGATAACCGCTACACCACGGAAACGACGGTTTGGCCGTTGTACTACCTGGAAAACCGTAGCTCCAACAGATTTTTCCTGCGTAAGCAAGGGCATCGGCTACGAGCTCCGTCCGATTCTAGAAGTTGCTATAGTAAAAGACAACGATAAAAACAATCAAACCGCAACAGCCAGGGAGAACGCTGGGTGAGCAGCAGCTCTGCACGGTGATACCAAGAACGGAGGCGATAGTCATGTGCATCGAGAAGGCTCGTTGGTCTAGGGGCAGTCTGCCTGCGGCAGCGGTGGTGAGCGGACCTCCAGGGCCAGCGCGCTGTGGCAGGAAGTGTTTACGTCAGGCGGTGAGTCGCGTGCTTACAGCGTCTGCTTATTAGTCTTCGTTCCGTTCTGTAGGATCTGATATGGAATTATGAATCCGACTAATAGGCAAGATACCTTGAAGTTTACCTTTGATAGGAACTTTTCGAAACCAAATTCGTTTGAAGTTGAAGCATGGTTAGAGGAAACAGCTAAGATTACTTTTGATGACATTGTAGGGATAAATTTCTCTATCGTGACTAGTGTTGTTTATGTGAAATTAACGTCCTCTGAAATGTGTGATAGAATTGTGGAGTCCAGTGGAGGTGTACTGAAGTTTAAACATAGAGATGGTACCGTCAGTGACGTCAGCATTACGCATGCTGGACTAGGCATCCGAACGGCACGTATTTTCGAACTCCCGTTTGAAATATCAGCCGCGCAAATAAATATTGCGTTAACACCTTACGGGAGGGTCATTAACAATTTTGCGGAGCGTTGGTCCAAAGCCCACAAATTTCCGGTGCTTAACGGCGTCAGGCAGGTTAAGATCGATCTACAGAAGCACATACCTTCATATATTTACGTAGGTGGACATCGCGGAATTGTCATATATGATGGGCAGCCAAAAACGTGTGCCGGCTGTGGTGCGCCCGGCCACGTGCGCTCTGAATGTATACAAAGACGCGTGACGCAGATACCTGTCGGTGAAGCCGCTAGCCCCCCTGTGACGACGGCACTGCCATTGACATACGCTGCCGCGGCTACTGGTCTTCCACCCGCGACCCCGCCCTTAGCTGCCCCTCGTATGAATGATGTTTTGGCCGATAACGTCAAAGAACCGAGTGCTGACGCGGCACCGCCGCTACCACACTCAGAAATGGAGGTAACGACGGATGACTCCCCAGTGGTTGATGCCACTGGTACTGAGGATGAAGCAGACGCTGTGTTCCCGGTGGATCAACCCCAGAGTCAACAGTCCACTTCGGATGTTGATGATACCGCGAACCCTAACAGGAAGCCTTCCAAAAAGAAGCGGAGACTTGCACATCAAGGAGCCAATCAGCTCGCCCCACAGCTCCGCGAAAAAGCGAAACGAATAAGCAGCCAAATGAGTCAGAGCACTTCTGAATCCTCTGAAGCTGGTCTCCCTGCATCTGGTCGAATGGACATTGATCCTGTAGTGTCTCCCCCTGTGAATCCACGACGGGTGGAAGATAGTGATACCTCGAGTAGAGTCGTTTTGCCGGATACCCACGCTCAAGGAAACGCAGGATCGCTTTTGTCAGAGGCCACTCTCACTGGGAATTGGGCACAGGAAATGGAAGTATTGGATGCGAGCAATGATGTGGCTGTCATGCGGACCATTGAGACGGAATCTTCGGCACCGCCCACAGAGCAGCATACACCAACCGTACCGGGAACTACAGGAACTCCGACTGACGCGCTTGGCCTCAATTTCGTTAGCCATCCTTCTAAGACTGTTTAATTAATAGTATGTGCCTTCTCCCATGAACGAGCCCCAAGCCTATAAAATTGCCACGTTAAACATCAATAAGATACAGTCGTACTGGCGGCTCCGTAATTTACAAGATTTTGTATACGCAGCGGATATCGATATTCTGTTACTTCAAGAAGTCGCTGCGATTGAACTTGACCGAATAACTGGTTATACTACTCTCTCCAATTCCGGGAGCGGTGCGAATTTAGGGACAGCGATTCTGTTAAAAGAAGGGATTGTAGCGACCGACGCAGAAAAACTGCCTGATCATAGAGGGATCGCTGTCACTTTCCATCGGACACGCATAATCAATGTTTACGCCCCGTCCGGCAGTAGCAATAGGCGTGCTAGGGCTGAGTTCTTCACAAGCGCCATAGTCCCACTTTTTAGGGGAACCTACGATCGTATAATTTTTGCGGGTGACTTCAATTGTGTCTTAAGTCCAAAAGACCAGACGCCTAATTTTAACAAATCTGGAGAACTAGAACGTATCGTCCAAGAAATGTACCTCATTGACACATGGGAGCATACGCACGGAGCGGCACCTGGGTTCACTCATGTCACGAACCACTCTGCAAGCCGGCTAGACAGAATCTATGTATCGGCGTGTATGAAGACTCAAGTCCTCCATTCCGAAGTTTGGCCCACAATTTTTTCCGATCATGCCGCATATATTTGTACTGTTAACATGGTCAAGCAAGGCACATTTCGCGGCAGAGGTTTCTGGAAACTCAACAATGCTCTCCTTAACGATGTTGACTGTCACCGTGTCTTTAACGAAACATGGGAGGCATGTGAACGACGGGTTGCACAGTATGCCTCCGTTACTGAATGGTGGATAACACATGCCAAACCAACTTTATCAAAAATGTTTAAACGCTACGCTCGGAACAAATCCTGGTGGCAACGGCAAACGTCTGAGTTTTATTTTACTTGTCTCAGGGAGCTCTACCAGTCCGATGTGACTGTACCTGAAAATTTTATGCAGATTAAAAAAATTAAGGCACAATTATTAAAACTTCAGCGGCAGCAGGCAGAAGGCTTTCAAATAAGGTCCAGGCCCCAGAATGTGATAGACGACGAAATGACATCCATGTTTCACGTCATTCGTGAACATAAGAGGGGGCGGCTGAGATTAATAACTCGTCTTCAGTTGAGTGAAGGCGTTGCGCTCACGCGGCAACAAGACATACGGAACGCACTTCACAATCACCTGGCAGATCTGCTGGCAACGACACATACCGACGATGGAACTCACGATGAATTACTCAATAACTTGCAAAGGACTTTGGGTGCTGCTGAAGTCGAAACTCTCATGCGAGAAATTGATGAAGACGAATTGGATTCTGCGCTATCACGAAGTCCGAAAAATAAATCGCCGGGACCCGACGGTCTCACTGCCGAATTTTATCTCACTTTTTGCGACAAATTAAAGCCCAAGTTGTTGAGTATGTTTAATGAAATTTTACGGACTGATTTTAATGTTCCTCAGGCTCTCGTGGAAGGCATCGTGGTTTTAATCCCTAAACGCCCGATGTGCAGTTCTGTTGACGATTTTCGGCCACTTACTTTACTGAATAGTGACTACAAAATTTTAGCACGTATTATTTCTAATAGATTGAAAATGTTGATGAATACTGTCATTGGTCAGTACCAGACCAGTGTAGGTGTCGGTAGGTCGATCTTCCAAAATTTGTCTCAATACAGGGACGTCATAGCCATTGCAGATGCGTGCAAGATACGGTGTGCGCTAGTTTCCCTTGACTTTTCAAAGGCATTCGACAGAGTAAACCATCAGTTTCTCATCCGGACGATGCATGCCATGGGATTTCCAATACGTTTTATCAATCTTATACATGAGCTCCTTCGTAAAGGAGTAACTCGACTCATGGTGAATGGCCAGCTGAGCGCATCGATTAATATTACTAATTCAGTGCGACAGGGATGTCCTATGTCAATGGCCTTGTTTGCCATTGCCATTGAGCCTTTGCTTGTCACCTTGACACAGCGTCTACAAGGATTAACCATCCACGGCATTAAGATTGTTTGTACTGCATATGCGGATGACGTCGGATTTTTGGTCATGGACGAAGGTGAAGTCGAGGAAGCCCTTCAGATCGTCAAAAACTACGAACTTGTTGCGGGTGCGAAGTTGAATGCCAGGAAATCTGGCATTATGAACATAGGACGCGGCATCTCGCTGCACCATCACGGTCAGTTGCAACTACTTTCTAAAATGAAATGCCTTGGTATTGAGTACAGGAACAACATACAGCACACAATTGCGGTGAACTATAGGAATCTCCTGGCAAGTATGCGTGCTTGCATGCAGACCCACTACCTAAGGAGCCTTGATGAACTGCAGAAAGTCACCTTCGCTAATGTTTACCTCACCTCAAAGATTAACTACGTTGCACAAGTACTGCCCATGCCACAGGAGACAGCGAAGCGTATGATGTCCGCTCTAGGCCATTTTGTCACACGTGGACACATTTTTAAAGTCAAGTACGATACGCTCACTCTCTCCACGAGCGATGGAGGCTTAAATTTAACAGATGTTCGTTCCAAGTCACGAGCTTTGTACGTATGCACCACCTACAAACGGTGGAGGTCGTTACCGAACAGTCTAACGGCTCACCTGTTAACCGAAATAGCGCCGGCCTGCCTGCAGCCTCCCGTCTCTGTTCAACATATTCCGGCTGCGCTGACTCACTTTAAGAGCTTTTTCATTGAGTTCAGTTACGTACGGTCAACTCTCCCAGAAAATGAGCTTTCCGTGGTGAAGTTAGTTTATAATAAACTACTGGCAACCAAGAACAGGAACAACATCGAACACAAATACCCCAATCATCGCTGGCCAGTGATATGGAAAAACATACATAGCCGTGATTTACCAACGTCAGTGAAAGCCTCTTGGTACAGGGTCGTGAACCGTAAAATAAGTACCAATTCACGACTTCATGCTCTACATTTGGCTGACTCACATTTGTGCCTTACGTGCAACTTGCCTGATACTGATGAACATCGCTTTCTGTGCACCACTGTCCAAGCAGTTTGGCCATGCATTCGCCGAAAACTGGCTACGATTATGAGGACTTCCCAGCTTTGTATTAAACCTGAAGATTTCCTGTATCCGGATTCAGTGCCGTACCCGAACACCAAACGGAACTCTGTCAACTGGTTGAAGGGTCATTATGTTCATTATTTACAGACGCAAGAACCCAAGAGTGAGGCGGCGTTCTGTCTTTACCTGGAATTACAGTTTCACATACTTTCACAGACGAGACATTACAGGAAACGATATGCGAATTTTTTAGAAGTCGTTCTTCGATGAAAGAAGTATTTTTTTCTTTCCTTCATTCTACATTTGCTTTGTTTTTTTTTTTCTTTTCTTCTTCAAATGTCACAGTGACGTATACTGAACAGTGTTACGACAAGGACTATTTTCTTTTCTTCTGTTTTTCTAGAGGACCAGAATTCCTTGTTTTCGTTTTCTATTAAAAAAAAAAAAAAAAATATTCTACTTTGTCACCATTGCGGGACTATGCATTAGGTTTCAAAGTATCTTTGGTTGGGAACTGGAATAGTTCAGAAGAATAAGTAATTCAGAAATCATGGCAGATGAAGCCGACGCCGACGAAGGCGATTTATGGCGAGCGCAAGGCGGGGCTGAAGGGGAGGAAGGAGGCCCTAAAAAAAAAAAAAAAAAAAAAAAAAAAAAAAAAAAAAAAAAAAAAAAAAAAAGGGGTATGATTCCTGCTTCGGGTGCAGGAGGTCCCGGGTTCAAATCCCGGACGAGCCCTTGCGTTTTGTGCAAACGTGTGGCGACTACCGGCATGCCGGCGGCTGTTCCGCGCATTTCCTGCCCTCCAGGTAAGCACAAAAACCTAGTAGCCGGTTCTGAAAGAGTTTCATGTATCATTTGAGCCATCTGCAGCCTGGTGGTTGGACGTTTGAAATTGATTTAAATGTTCACAGTAGAGATTGTAGCAAGTGTCTTGTTGAGTGCGACGAAAAAGTGATTACGCCCGGAATCGAAACGGAGACCTTCTGCCTGTTAGGCAGACGTGATAACCGCTACACCACGGAAACTGCTAAGCTCTGAGATCCACATGTGACACAACTTGCAGGACGATCACAACTTTGGCGTAAAAATCACTTTGCGGAAACGCACAATGCAGGTATTTCGCATTCGTACGCAACAATCGACAGCACCCTTGCCTGTCTGAATGCCACCACGAATAAGAGCCCAAGAAGTCGTCGGACAAGCTCGCGGCCGAGTCCTCGGTAGCATCAGCTACTCTTGCTTTCCGTACGAGCTACCGTCAATTCGCGCAGTCGCTATTGCATATGATGTCACCAAAAGCAATCACTTCGTTAGCGGCAAGGAGCCCGGGCCCAGCGGTAGCTCTACATGGAGGCACCAGCAGCCCCGACAGGCCGCCGCTGGCGCGCCGGCGTCCGGACCCGCGACCCCTAATGACGTTGCAGTCGATGTATTTCTTAATATCGCTTTTGGAAGAAGCAAGCCAGGTGTAAATCTCACAGTATTTTACTGATGATCTGGAAACGCAAATTTAGAACAAGTAGAACATTATATAAAATTTGTTGTGTGGTCGAGCGGAACCCACCCTTCGCTCTTCCCAGATTATCGTTGCTGCACGGAATGATTGTTAAAGCACCGACGGCTTCAGAGTTCGTCTTCTCCAACGTTTGCTTTTGCAGTACATTCCGCAATCTTTTCGTTATGAGTCGTCTGTTTCGGTTTCCCGATGTAGTTTTGCTCACAGCTCCCGACTTCTCTTAACCCCGAGCCACCACTAGCCGAAAATTCCGCACTGCAGTCCGGTCAATCTGCAGAGCTCGATAAGAGCATCGCGGTCGTTCCTGAGCTAATGAAACGGCCGTGTCTGTAGTTGTTCCCAGATGTCTCCCACAGCAACGGCCTCCCGGACGCCTGCATTACAGGAGTACGCCCCTACTCCCAGCCATACAATTGCATTTGAAAGCAGAATAACATGAGCTACAGAGCAACTCCGACTTTTGTGTCTGACCTACTTTTAATGATACTGTGGTCGGTTTAGTTACTACTATCGCTGCTGGACGAAGCAGACCAGTTGAAAGCCACACGGTATTCTTGTAACGAACAGGTAATGGAAATTTAGGTAAAACGATATCAAAAAAAGTTGCGTGGTGGAGCGACACATACAGTTGGCTCTTCGTAGATGATCATTGCTGCACGGAATAATTCTTAAGGCACCGACGCCTTCAGGAGTCGTGTTTGGAAGTTTTGCTTGCAGTATATTCCGCTATCTTTTCGTTATGAGTTGGTGTTTCGGCTTCCCGGTGTTTTTTTGTTTAGTGCATTTGCCTTCCCTTGACGCTAAGAAAGCACATGACGAAAGTGAAACACCACCGTCTGTTCATCTGCAGAGTGCGATGAAATTATTCACTCTACATTCATTGCCTTTAATATTCTTTCCATCAGTGGTGGGCGCTGCCTTCAGAAAGCGCTTTTCTTTCTGATTTACATGAAAGTTTGTGTTCCTCGGAGCTGGACTGCTTGGGATTACCTTCACTGCCACCGGCAGGTGGCTCGTTGGTCTAGGGGTATGATTCCTGCTTTGGGTGCAGGAGGTCCCGGGTTCAAATCCCGGACGAGCCCTATCGTTTTGACCGTGCTGAAGAGTAGGTGGAGCTCACCCACGTTTGTAGCTCTGCAATGAAGAACAGATGCGTGCCGCAGCACGCTGTGTGTGGCCCTACGGTCATGAAGGGACCGTTTGATATGGCAAGAATCTGATACCAGTAAATTACATAGGTCGATTTCTGTAGAAGAGCCGACAGTAATCTTGCATGCAACGGAAAACAAAGGTTGTCTTTGCAGAACGTGTGCACCGTGAGTGGAGACGAAGCTCAATCGTGGAGCAGTCTACCTTCATCTGATTAACGTCAACCAAAGAGTGGGATACAAGACTGAGCGTAGTTACGAGTTTCTCACTATTAGTTATGTTCACACTTCAACAGAGTTGTGACAAGGCGAGTGCAAAGAGATCAGGAAAGCCAGTATGAAGCGAACTTGAAGTAGTCTTGAAGAAATGGATACTAAATTTTGCAGGCCAGAATGGAGCTACGAGCGTTCTGAGTTACTGAATACCGGTGCACTATGGGAGCAAGAGCATTTGACAGTAAAATGAGGTAGCACACGACATTTATTATCCCGCACACGCAGACGTGACGTTATCTCGGAAATGGAATCCTAAAACGGGTTTAAAAAAAGTCGTGCTTCCGCCCGGGATCGAACCGGGGACCTTCTGCGTGTAAAGCAGACGTGATAACCGCTACACCACGGAAACGACGGTTTTGCCGTTGTACTACCTGGAAAACCGTAGCTCCAACAGATTTTTCCTGCGTAAGCAAGGGCATCGGCTACGAGCTCCGTCCGATTCTAGAAGTTGCTATAGTAAAAGACAACGATAAAAACAATCAAACCGCAACAGCCAGGGAGAACGCTGGGTGAGCAGCAGCTCTGCACGGTGATAGCAAGAACGGAGGCGATAGTCATGTGCATCGAGAAGGCTCGTTGGTCTAGGGGTATGATTCCTGCTTCGGGTGCAGGAGGTCCCGGGTTCAAATCCCGGACGAGCCCTTGCGTTTTGTGCAAACGTGTGGCGACTACCGGCATGCCGGCGGCTGTTCCGCGCATTTCCTGCCCTCCAGGTAAGCACAAAAACCTAGTAGCCGGTTCTGAAAGAGTTTCATGTATCATTTGAGCCATCTGCAGCCTGGTGGTTGGACGTTTGAAATTGATTTAAATGTTCACAGTAGAGATTGTAGCAAGTGTCTTGTTGAGTGCGACGAAAAAGTGATTACGCCCGGAATCGAAACGGAGACCTTCTGCCTGTTAGGCAGACGTGATAACCGCTACACCACGGAAACTGCTAAGCTCTGAGATCCACATGTGACACAACTTGCAGGACGATCACAACTTTGGCGTAAAAATCACTTTGCGGAAACGCACAATGCAGGTATTTAGCATTCGTACGCAACAATCGACAGCACCCTTGCCTGTCTGAATGCCACCACGAATAAGAGCCCAAGAAGTTGTCGGACAAGCTCGCGGCCGAGTCCTCGGTAGCATCAGCTACTCTTGCTTTCCGTACGAGCTACCGTCAATTCGCGCAGTCGCTATTGCATATGATGTCACCAAAAGCAATCACTTCGTTAGCGGCAAGGAGCCCGGGCCCAGCGGTAGCTCTACATGGAGGCACCAGCAGCCCCGACAGGCCGCCGCTGGCGCGCCGGCGCCCGGACCCGCGACCCCTAATGACGTTGCAGTCGATGTATTTCTTAATATCGCTTTTGGAAGAAGCAAGCCAGGTGTAAATCTCACAGTATTTTACTGATGATCTGGAAACGCAAATTTAGAACAAGTAGAACATTATATAAAATTTGTTGTGTGGTCGAGCGGAACCCACCCTTCGCTCTTCCCAGATTATCGTTGCTGCACGGAATGATTGTTAAAGCACCGACGGCTTCAGAGTTCGTCTTCTCCAACGTTTGCTTTTGCAGTACATTCCGCAATCTTTTCGTTATGAGTCGTCTGTTTCGGTTTCCCGATGTAGTTTTGCTCACAGCTCCCGACTTCTCTTAACCCCGAGCCACCACTAGCCGAAAATTCCGCACTGCAGTCCGGTCAATCTGCAGAGCTCGATAAGAGCATCGCGGTCGTTCCTGAGCTAATGAAACGGCCGTGTCTGTAGTTGTTCCCAGATGTCTCCCACAGCAACGGCCTCCCGGACGCCTGCATTACAGGAGTACGCCCCTACTCCCAGCCATACAATTGCATTTGAAAGCAGAATAACATGAGCTACAGAGCAACTCCGACTTTTGTGTCTGACCTACTTTTAATGATACTGTGGTCGGTTTAGTTACTACTATCGCTGCTGGACGAAGCAGACCAGTTGAAAGCCACACGGTATTCTTGTAACGAACAGGTAATGGAAATTTAGGTAAAACGATATCAAAAAAAGTTGCGTGGTGGAGCGACACATACAGTTGGCTCTTCGTAGATGATCATTGCTGCACGGAATAATTCTTAAGGCACCGACGCCTTCAGGAGTCGTGTTTGGAAGTTTTGCTTGCAGTATATTCCGCTATCTTTTCGTTATGAGTTGGTGTTTCGGCTTCCCGGTGTTTTTTTGTTTAGTGCATTTGCCTTCCCTTGACGCTAAGAAAGCACATGACGAAAGTGAAACACCACCGTCTGTTCATCTGCAGAGTGCGATGAAATTATTCACTCTACATTCATTGCCTTTAATATTCTTTCCATCAGTGGTGGGCGCTGCCTTCAGAAAGCGCTTTTCTTTCTGATTTACATGAAAGTTTGTGTTCCTCGGAGCTGGACTGCTTGGGATTACCTTCACTGCCACCGGCAGGTGGCTCGTTGGTCTAGGGGTATGATTCCTGCTTTGGGTGCAGGAGGTCCCGGGTTCAAATCCCGGACGAGCCCTATCGTTTTGACCGTGCTGAAGAGTAGGTGGAGCTCACCCACGTTTGTAGCTCTGCAATGAAGAACAGATGCGTGCCGCAGCACGCTGTGTGTGGCCCTACGGTCATGAAGGGACCGTTTGATATGGCAAGAATCTGATACCAGTAAATTACATAGGTCGATTTCTGTAGAAGAGCCGACAGTAATCTTGCATGCAACGGAAAACAAAGGTTGTCTTTGCAGAACGTGTGCACCGTGAGTGGAGACGAAGCTCAATCGTGGAGCAGTCTACCTTCATCTGATTAGCGACAACGTCAACCAAAGAGTGGGATACAAGACTGAGCGTAGTTACGAGTTTCTCACTATTAGTTATGTTCACACTTCAACAGAGTTGTGACAAGGCGAGTGCAAAGAGATCAGGAAAGCCAGTATGAAGCGAACTTGAAGTAGTCTTGAAGAAATGGATACTAAATTTTGCAGGCCAGAATGGAGCTACGAGCGTTCTGAGTTACTGAATACCGGTGCACTATGGGAGCAAGAGCATTTGACAGTAAAATGAGGTAGCACACGACATTTATTATCCCGCACACGCAGACGTGACGTTATCTCGGAAATGGAATCCTAAAACGGGTTTAAAAAAAGTCGTGCTTCCGCCCGGGATCGAACCGGGGACCTTCTGCGTGTAAAGCAGACGTGATAACCGCTACACCACGGAAACGACGGTTTTGCCGTTGTACTACCTGGAAAACCGTAGCTCCAACAGATTTTTCCTGCGTAAGCAAGGGCATCGGCTACGAGCTCCGTCCGATTCTAGAAGTTGCTATAGTAAAAGACAACGATAAAAACAATCAAACCGCAACAGCCAGGGAGAACGCTGGGTGAGCAGCAGCTCTGCACGGTGATAGCAAGAACGGAGGCGATAGTCATGTGCATCGAGAAGGCTCGTTGGTCTAGGGGTATGATTCCTGCTTCGGGTGCAGGAGGTCCCGGGTTCAAATCCCGGACGAGCCCTTGCGTTTTGTGCAAACGTGTGGCGACTACCGGCATGCCGGCGGCTGTTCCGCGCATTTCCTGCCCTCCAGGTAAGCACAAAAACCTAGTAGCCGGTTCTGAAAGAGTTTCATGTATCATTTGAGCCATCTGCAGCCTGGTGGTTGGACGTTTGAAATTGATTTAAATGTTCACAGTAGAGATTGTAGCAAGTGTCTTGTTGAGTGCGACGAAAAAGTGATTACGCCCGGAATCGAAACGGAGACCTTCTGCCTGTTAGGCAGACGTGATAACCGCTACACCACGGAAACTGCTAAGCTCTGAGATCCACATGTGACACAACTTGCAGGACGATCACAACTTTGGCGTAAAAATCACTTTGCGGAAACGCACAATGCAGGTATTTCGCATTCGTACGCAACAATCGACAGCACCCTTGCCTGTCTGAATGCCACCACGAATAAGAGCCCAAGAAGTCGTCGGACAAGCTCGCGGCCGAGTCCTCGGTAGCATCAGCTACTCTTGCTTTCCGTACGAGCTACCGTCAATTCGCGCAGTCGCTATTGCATATGATGTCACCAAAAGCAATCACTTCGTTAGCGGCAAGGAGCCCGGGCCCAGCGGTAGCTCTACATGGAGGCACCAGCAGCCCCGACAGGCCGCCGCTGGCGCGCCGGCGTCCGGACCCGCGACCCCTAATGACGTTGCAGTCGATGTATTTCTTAATATCGCTTTTGGAAGAAGCAAGCCAGGTGTAAATCTCACAGTATTTTACTGATGATCTGGAAACGCAAATTTAGAACAAGTAGAACATTATATAAAATTTGTTGTGTGGTCGAGCGGAACCCACCCTTCGCTCTTCCCAGATTATCGTTGCTGCACGGAATGATTGTTAAAGCACCGACGGCTTCAGAGTTCGTCTTCTCCAACGTTTGCTTTTGCAGTACATTCCGCAATCTTTTCATTATGAGTCGTCTGTTTCGGTTTCCCGATGTAGTTTTGCTCACAGCTCCCGACTTCTCTTAACCCCGAGCCACCACTAGCCGAAAATTCCGCACTGCAGTCCGGTCAATCTGCAGAGCTCGATAAGAGCATCGCGGTCGTTCCTGAGCTAATGAAACGGCCGTGTCTGTAGTTGTTCCCAGATGTCTCCCACAGCAACGGCCTCCCGGACGCCTGCATTACAGGAGTACGCCCCTACTCCCAGCCATACAATTGCATTTGAAAGCAGAATAACATGAGCTACAGAGCAACTCCGACTTTTGTGTCTGACCTACTTTTAATGATACTGTGGTCGGTTTAGTTACTACTATCGCTGCTGGACGAAGCAGACCAGTTGAAAGCCACACGGTATTCTTGTAACGAACAGGTAATGGAAATTTAGGTAAAACGATATCAAAAAAAGTTGCGTGGTGGAGCGACACATACAGTTGGCTCTTCGTAGATGATCATTGCTGCACGGAATAATTCTTAAGGCACCGACGCCTTCAGGAGTCGTGTTTGGAAGTTTTGCTTGCAGTATATTCCGCTATCTTTTCGTTATGAGTTGGTGTTTCGGCTTCCCGGTGTTTTTTTTGTTTAGTGCATTTGCCTTCCCTTGACGCTAAGAAAGCACATGACGAAAGTGAAACACCACCGTCTGTTCATCTGCAGAGTGCGATGAAATTATTCACTCTACATTCATTGCCTTTAATATTCTTTCCATCAGTGGTGGGCGCTGCCTTCAGAAAGCGCTTTTCTTTCTGATTTACATGAAAGTTTGTGTTCCTCGGAGCTGGACTGCTTGGGATTACCTTCACTGCCACCGGCAGGTGGCTCGTTGGTCTAGGGGTATGATTCCTGCTTTGGGTGCAGGAGGTCCTGGGTTCAAATCCCGGACGAGCCCTATCGTTTTGACCGTGCTGAAGAGTAGGTGGAGCTCACCCACGTTTGTAGCTCTGCAATGAAGAACAGATGCGTGCCGCAGCACGCTGTGTGTGGCCCTACGGTCATGAAGGGACCGTTTGATATGGCAAGAATCTGATACCAGTAAATTACATAGGTCGATTTCTGTAGAAGAGCCGACAGTAATCTTGCATGCAACGGAAAACAAAGGTTGTCTTTGCAGAACGTGTGCACCGTGAGTGGAGACGAAGCTCAATCGTGGAGCAGTCTACCTTCATCTGATTAGCGACAACGTCAACCAAAGCGTGGGATACAAGACTGAGCGTAGTTAAGAGTTTCTCACTATTAGTTATGTTCACACTTCAACAGAGTTGTGACAAGGCGAGTGCAAAGAGATCAGGAAAGCCAGTATGAAGCGAACTTGAAGTAGTCTTGAAGAAATGGATACTAAATTTTGCAGGCCAGAATGGAGCTACGAGCGTTCTGAGTTACTGAATACCGGTGCACTATGGGAGCAAGAGCATTTGACAGTAAAATGAGGTAGCACACGACATTTATTATCCCGCACACGCAGACGTGACGTTATCTCGGAAATGGAATCCTAAAACGGGTTTAAAAAAAGTCGTGCTTCCGCCCGGGATCGAACCGGGGACCTTCTGCGTGTAAAGCAGACGTGATAACCGCTACACCACGGAAACGACGGTTTTGCCGTTGTACTACCTGGAAAACCGTAGCTCCAACAGATTTTTCCTGCGTAAGCAAGGGCATCGGCTACGAGCTCCGTCCGATTCTAGAAGTTGCTATAGTAAAAGACAACGATAAAAACAATCAAACCGCAACAGCCAGGGAGAACGCTGGGTGAGCAGCAGCTCTGCACGGTGATAGCAAGAACGGAGGCGATAGTCATGTGCATCGAGAAGGCTCGTTGGTCTAGTGGCAGTCTGCCTGCAGCGGCGGTGGCGAGCGGTTCGTCGTGCTGTGCTTCGCTCTGCGGCTGGCTTTGTTTACATCCGCTGTGTAAGTCTGTGCGTTTTCGCCGGCGCTTCGCAGTAGTTAGATATTCTGTCAACGTTCGAAAATGCAGTAATGGCTCAACTTAGTAGAAAGGACACTCTGAAATTTACCTTTGATCGACGTTTTGCTCGACCTAAATCTTTCGAAATTGAGGATTGGTTAGAGGAAGTTGTTCAAGTTCCGTTTGAAGATACTGTTGGTTTTCACTTGTCAATTGTGAGTAGTGTGATGTACTTGAAGCTGAAAAACCCTGCGTTATGCGAACGAGTTGTCAATAATACCGGTGGTAAGCTTAAGTTTAAACACAGTGATGGAAATATTGGCGAAGTTACTGTCGATCATGTGGGACTTGGTATTCGAACAATTCGAATTTTTGAGCTACCCTTTGAAGTTCCTACAGATGCGATCAATCTTGTTATTGCACCCTTTGGGAAGGTCCTCAGTAATTTTGCAGAAAAATGGTCCGGTGCTCACAAATATCAGGTTTTGAACGGTGTCAGGCAGTTGAAGGTGGACTTATTACGACATATTCCGTCTTACATTAACGTTTGCGGTTATCGAGGTATCGTCATTTATGATGGTCAACCACGAACGTGTGCAGCTTGCAATTCTCCAGGTCATATTCGTTCTGAATGTATTCAAAGACGTGTTGTGCAGCTGCCGACAGGTGAACCGGTGAAGTCCGCGGAGATGACTATTTTGTCCACCACTTCCGCTTCGGTGGCTCGCGACCAACCGACCGACCAACTGCCCATGGATACCGAAGTAGACATTCGCCCCCAACCAACCCTTCCTCCAACGGCCGAGCAACTTGTTGACATTTCTGAGCGACAAGAGCAACACCTGAGTGTGAGTGACGTGGTTGATTCCGTAGCGCAGTCCCCGACTCTGTCAACAGAACAAAATTCCACCTCCTCAGAGACGCAAGTCAGGACTGTGACTGCTGAATGTCGTTCCCCACAACCCCACCATGAAATCTCGGATTCCGATGAGCGTTGTCCACCTGCTAAATCCCCGCGGAAGAACAAGAAACGCAGAATCGCCCGCCAGGGTGCGGAAGAGGCGGCGGCGTCGTTGCGGGGAAAGGTGCAGCAAATCATGGACAAAGTCAGTGCAAAATCACCAGAATCCTCCCGACAACAGGCGCTAACTTCTGCACACCTGCGGGATGAAGATCGTGCAATCACGCTAACTGAGCCCTCTCGCGATGCTACCGGCCAGGTGTCTCCCATGTGCAGTGACGATGTTGATCATTGTTTAAAAGAACAACGACAACATCATCCTCTTGCGTCCAAGAACCCCAGCACTATAGACTGGGCGGCGGAACCAGAGGTCGAACACATGGACGCTGATGCAACTGATATTCCAGTCACTTCCCGATTTCCCGAACAGCCTTCTACGGCAGTAGAACCGGCACATGATGATAAGTTACTGGATCCACGGCAGGCAAACAAAGAAGAGGACTCTGACTTCTTTTAAAACGGCGCCGATTCCTTCTTACTCTCGTAAGAGCGTGAATGACTGATCAGCAGGCGTATAAAATTGGTACATTAAATATAAATAAAATCCGCAGTTCCCTCAAACTCGACAACATCGTAGACCTCTTATACGCCGCCGACATTGATATCCTCTTGCTTCAGGAGGTCGCCGACATTGCTTTGAACCACATTCCCGGTTATAATGTGACGGCCAATCCGGGACACGGTTCCGATTTAGGCACCGCTATTCTCACGAAAGAAGGAATTATCGTCCAGAATGTAGAACGACTCATAAGTTGTAGGGGAATTGGCGTGACTATCAATAATGTTAGACTCCTAAATCTGTATGCACCATCCGGCTCAACTAATAGGCGACGCCGAGCGGACTTTTTCAAGGAAGAAATACTTCCGCTTTTTGCAACACAATATGACCACCTAATATTGGCGGGAGATTTTAACTGTGTACTTAACGCCAAAGATCAGACGCCGCATTTCAATAAATCGATTGAATTAGAACAGATCGTCAAGGATTTACGTTTAGTCGATACGTGGGAGCACAAGTTTGGTACAACACCTGGTTTTACTCACGTCACGAATCATTCAGCGAGTAGATTGGACCGCATTTACGTATCGGACACTCTCAGACAGCGAATTTTACAAACTGAGGTCTGGCCAACCAGTTTCTCCGACCATGCGGCTTATATTTGCACGCTGAATTTGGGGAAACAGGAAACCTACCGAGGCAAAGGACTATGGAAACTAAATGTTGCACATTTAGACGATCCTGAATGCAGAGAAGCCTTCACTCGAGCGTGGAATGAAAGTGAAGCCAAATTCAGTACGTACGGCTCGGCATTGCAATGGTGGCTCGAATGCGCTAAACCGAAAATTCGTACATCCATGATACAATATTCCCGGAATAAGAACTGGTGGTTTAAGAGAACGATGGAGTTTTATTATCAATGTCTTCGAGACTTATATACTCTTGATGCCACTGTGATTGACAACTACCCCCGCATTAAAAGACTGCAAGCAAAAATATTACTTTTGAAACGAAAACAGATGGAAGGTTACAAAATTAGAGGTCGGGTTTCGACTATGGCAAAAGGCGAACAGCCATCCATTTATCACCTGATACGTGAAACTAAACGAGCACGGACAAAGATCTTAACTGAACTACAATCCGAAGACGGCACGATTCTAACTCGGCAACACGATATCAGAGACGCCGTTCAAACTTATTACACTGACTTGATGTCCAATAAACCTACCGACGACGAAGCCCTTGCAGAGTTCCGGAGCAGCTTAACGCACAGGCTTCGCCCTGCGGATGTAGCCGAACTCGTCACCGATGTAACGGAAGATGAACTGGAAGATGTGGTGTTCCACAGTCCAAAAAACAAATCTCCCGGATGTGACGGTCTCCCGGTGGAACTTTATCAAGTCTTCTGGCCACAACTGAAGACAAAGCTGACGGTGCTCTGCAACGAACTTCTCCAACCGGACATGCCCATTCCTCCGCCATTCAGTGAAGGACTTGTGGTCTTACTCCCGAAACGGACGAGCAATAACACCGTCGCAACTTTGCGACCCATTACGTTGCTCAACAGCGACTACAAAATTTTTGCTCGCATTCTCGCAACGAGAATGAAAACTGTGATGCATACCGTCATTGGATCACATCAAACGAGTGTTGGAAAGGACAGAGCTATATATCAGACATTATCAGACTATCGAGATGTGATTTCTGTTGCGGACGCTTGCAAAATCCGATGTGCTATCGTAACTTTAGATTTCGCACAGGCTTTCGACAGAGTGAACCATCCTTACCTTTTCCAGATAATGCAGACTCTGGGTTTTCCTCCGCAGTTCATCAGCATCATACAGAAATTGTTACGGAATAGTACATCCAAACTTGTCGTTAACGGTCAGCCAAGTCGCGCCGTCCCGATAAACAGTTCTGTTAGGCAGGGCTGCCCTATGTCGATGGCGCTGTTTGCCATTGCGATCGAACCGCTGCTAGTCACCTTGACGGAACGTTTACAAGGACTCCACATACACGGGCAGAAGATAGTGTGCCGAGCTTACGCTGATGATGTTACCTTCCTAGCTATGAATGTCAATGAGGTCGAGAGGGGTCTCCTGATCATCTCACAATATGAAAAGGCATCTGATGCGAAACTGCATTGGACGAAATCAGGGATCATGAACGTTGGGCAAGGCATAGGCGCGATCGGTCATGGCCAGCTTAAAGAGATCACTAGGATGACGTGTCTCGGTGTCGATTTTCGGAACACCATCCGCCACACCATTGCCGCCAATTATAAGCAATTGCTCAACGAAATTCGTGCTTGTGCGAAGTTACATAGCGTCAGGAAATTGGACGAGCTTCAAAAGGTTGAATTGGCCAATATTTATATCACTGCCAAAATCAATTATGTGGCTCAAGTTTTGCCCATCCCCACCGATATAGCCAAATGCATGCTGTCCGCGCTTGGACACTTTGTATGTCGTGGCCAGATCTTTAAAGTTCGATATGACACCTTGACACTCCCAACGCGAGATGGCGGACTCAGTCTCACCGATGTACACAAAAAAGCGAAAGCTCTTTATTTCTGCAAAACTTACAAGCTATGGAAACAGTCACCGCCCAGTCTGACCGCTCTTGTCCTGAATGAAATCGCACCGACTGATCTTCAACCGCCAATTGATGTGCACCATATACCGACTGCGCTCTACCACTTCAAGAGTTTTCTCTTAGAGTATAGTTATGTCCATACAACAGTCTCTGAAAAGAATTTGACGACAGTTAAGGCAATCTACAACTCCTTTGTGGCAACTAAATCACGGAATGTTATCGAACAAAAATTTCCAAACTACAACTGGGACGCGACGTGGCAAAACATCCACAGCCCCTACTTACCTTCGCAAGTAAAGGCGACGTGGTACGCTGCCGTCAATAGAAAAATCCCGACGCAGTCCAGGCTTCATGCAATTCATTTGCAGGACTCGCCAATGTGTGTCACGTGTAATCTCATAGACAGCGAAGAACACCGTTTCGTCTGTGGTACCACGAAAGATATATGGGGTTACGCCCGACAGAAACTGTCGAGCATCAAGAGGACCTCACCATCTGCGATAACGCCAGCTGACTTTCTCAACCCTGACGCAATCCCATTTCCCAGGACAAAGCGGAATGCTGTCAACTGGATAATAGGTCACACAGTGCACTATATTTTTAGTACTGGCGATAAGAACAAAGACGATTTTGTTCTATACCTGACCCTGCAGCACAGCATGATCGCACGCGAACGTAACTACAAGGCGACCTTTGCCAACTTTTTAAGCAAGACCATTGTGTGATATGCGATTCGACACTCGACCCGTCAGTCTTGCCATGACGGGGAACGTAATATTTAAAGAACGCCCGAAACTATACCACGAGACATGAATGCATGTTTAACCTTCTTTCGAAGTAAGGCGAAACCGACTATTCGCTACATCATTGAGGAGCAGCAGAGGACAATAACAGACGAAAGATGTGAAGACAACACTAGAGAAAAAAAAACAAACACTTTTCGTTTTCTTATATTTTGCACCAACAAAGGAGAAGATTCCTTTTTAATCACTTATTTCTTATTTATTTATTTATTAATCCTAACCAGAAAAGGTACTTTAGTTCGACACTGCTTAACATAGTTGATAGTGTCATCATTTTTTTTTTTTGCCGTTAACGCCTCACTCACCTAGAAGAAATGGATTGAGTTCTGGTGGAAGAATGGATCCCTTCTGGAAGATCCTCATAAAAAAAAAAAAAAAAAAAAAAAAAAAAAAAAAAAAAAAAAAAAAAAAAAAAAGAGGAAAAAAAAAGTGGTTCAAACAAAATTATAAATAAAAAATAAAAAAATTAAAAAAATTTTTTCACATATACAAATGGGTGACTGGTATGGGGGCGACATCGAGGCCAGGCCTCAGGATTCTTGACCCCTGCCCTCTTTGCCGCCGCCTGCCTGCCACTACTTCTTAAAAAAAAAAAAGAAAAAAAAAAAAAAAAAAAAAGTGGTATGATTCCTGCTTCGGGTGCAGGATGTCCCGGGTTCATATCCCGGACGAGCCCTTGCGTTTTGTGCAAACGTGTGGCGACTACCGGCATGCCGGCGGCTGTTCCGCGCATTTCCTGCCCTCCAGGTAAGCACAAAAACCTAGTAGCCGGTTCTGAAAGAGTTTCATGTATCATTTGAGCCATCTGCAGCCTGGTGGTTGGACGTTTGAAATTGATTTAAATGTTCACAGTAGAGATTGTAGCAAGTGTCTTGTTGAGTGCGACGAAAAAGTGATTACGCCCGGAATCGAAACGGAGACCTTCTGCCTGTTAGGCAGACGTGATAACCGCTACACCACGGAAACTGCTAAGCTCTGAGATCCACATGTGACACAACTTGCAGGACGATCACAACTTTGGCGTAAAAATCACTTTGCGGAAACGCACAATGCAGGTATTTCGCATTCGTACGCAACAATCGACAGCACCCTTGCCTGTCTGAATGCCACCACGAATAAGAGCCCAAGAAGTCGTCGGACAAGCTCGCGGCCGAGTCCTCGGTAGCATCAGCTACTCTTGCTTTCCGTACGAGCTACCGTCAATTCGCGCAGTCGCTATTGCATATGATGTCACCAAAAGCAATCACTTCGTTAGCGGCAAGGAGCCCGGGCCCAGCGGTAGCTCTACATGGAGGCACCAGCAGCCCCGACAGGCCGCCGCTGGCGCGCCGGCGTCCGGACCCGCGACCCCTAATGACGTTGCAGTCGATGTATTTCTTAATATCGCTTTTGGAAGAAGCAAGCCAGGTGTAAATCTCACAGTATTTTACTGATGATCTGGAAACGCAAATTTAGAACAAGTAGAACATTATATAAAATTTGTTGTGTGGTCGAGCGGAACCCACCCTTCGCTCTTCCCAGATTATCGTTGCTGCACGGAATGATTGTTAAAGCACCGACGGCTTCAGAGTTCGTCTTCTCCAACGTTTGCTTTTGCAGTACATTCCGCAATCTTTTCGTTATGAGTCGTCTGTTTCGGTTTCCCGATGTAGTTTTGCTCACAGCTCCCGACTTCTCTTAACCCCGAGCCACCACTAGCCGAAAATTCCGCACTGCAGTCCGGTCAATCTGCAGAGCTCGATAAGAGCATCGCGGTCGTTCCTGAGCTAATGAAACGGCCGTGTCTGTAGTTGTTCCCAGATGTCTCCCACAGCAACGGCCTCCCGGACGCCTGCATTACAGGAGTACGCCCCTACTCCCAGCCATACAATTGCATTTGAAAGCAGAATAACATGAGCTACAGAGCAACTCCGACTTTTGTGTCTGACCTACTTTTAATGATACTGTGGTCGGTTTAGTTACTACTATCGCTGCTGGACGAAGCAGACCAGTTGAAAGCCACACGGTATTCTTGTAACGAACAGGTAATGGAAATTTAGGTAAAACGATATCAAAAAAAGTTGCGTGGTGGAGCGACACATACAGTTGGCTCTTCGTAGATGATCATTGCTGCACGGAATAATTCTTAAGGCACCGACGCCTTCAGGAGTCGTGTTTGGAAGTTTTGCTTGCAGTATATTCCGCTATCTTTTCGTTATGAGTTGGTGTTTCGGCTTCCCGGTGTTTTTTTGTTTAGTGCATTTGCCTTCCCTTGACGCTAAGAAAGCACATGACGAAAGTGAAACACCACCGTCTGTTCATCTGCAGAGTGCGATGAAATTATTCACTCTACATTCATTGCCTTTAATATTCTTTCCATCAGTGGTGGGCGCTGCCTTCAGAAAGCGCTTTTCTTTCTGATTTACATGAAAGTTTGTGTTCCTCGGAGCTGGACTGCTTGGGATTACCTTCACTGCCACCGGCAGGTGGCTCGTTGGTCTAGGGGTATGATTCCTGCTTTGGGTGCAGGAGGTCCTGGGTTCAAATCCCGGACGAGCCCTATCGTTTTGACCGTGCTGAAGAGTAGGTGGAGCTCACCCACGTTTGTAGCTCTGCAATGAAGAACAGATGCGTGCCGCAGCACGCTGTGTGTGGCCCTACGGTCATGAAGGGACCGTTTGATATGGCAAGAATCTGATACCAGTAAATTACATAGGTCGATTTCTGTAGAAGAGCCGACAGTAATCTTGCATGCAACGGAAAACAAAGGTTGTCTTTGCAGAACGTGTGCACCGTGAGTGGAGACGAAGCTCAATCGTGGAGCAGTCTACCTTCATCTGATTAGCGACAACGTCAACCAAAGAGTGGGATACAAGACTGAGCGTAGTTACGAGTTTCTCACTATTAGTTATGTTCACACTTCAACAGAGTTGTGACAAGGCGAGTGCAAAGAGATCAGGAAAGCCAGTATGAAGCGAACTTGAAGTAGTCTTGAAGAAATGGATACTAAATTTTGCAGGCCAGAATGGAGCTACGAGCGTTCTGAGTTACTGAATACCGGTGCACTATGGGAGCAAGAGCATTTGACAGTAAAATGAGGTAGCACACGACATTTATTATCCCGCACACGCAGACGTGACGTTATCTCGGAAATGGAATCCTAAAACGGGTTTAAAAAAAGTCGTGCTTCCGCCCGGGATCGAACCGGGGACCTTCTGCGTGTAAAGCAGACGTGATAACCGCTACACCACGGAAACGACGGTTTTGCCGTTGTACTACCTGGAAAACCGTAGCTCCAACAGATTTTTCCTGCGTAAGCAAGGGCATCGGCTACGAGCTCCGTCCGATTCTAGAAGTTGCTATAGTAAAAGACAACGATAAAAACAATCAAACCGCAACAGCCAGGGAGAACGCTGGGTGAGCAGCAGCTCTGCACGGTGATAGCAAGAACGGAGGCGATAGTCATGTGCATCGAGAAGGCTCGTTGGTCTAGGGGTATGATTCCTGCTTCGGGTGCAGGAGGTCCCGGGTTCAAATCCCGGACGAGCCCTTGCGTTTTGTGCAAACGTGTGGCGACTACCGGCATGCCGGCGGCTGTTCCGCGCATTTCCTGCCCTCCAGGTAAGCACAAAAACCTAGTAGCCGGTTCTGAAAGAGTTTCATGTATCATTTGAGCCATCTGCAGCCTGGTGGTTGGACGTTTGAAATTGATTTAAATGTTCACAGTAGAGATTGTAGCAAGTGTCTTGTTGAGTGCGACGAAAAAGTGATTACGCCCGGAATCGAAACGGAGACCTTCTGCCTGTTAGGCAGACGTGATAACCGCTACACCACGGAAACTGCTAAGCTCTGAGATCCACATGTGACACAACTTGCAGGACGATCACAACTTTGGCGTAAAAATCACTTTGCGGAAACGCACAATGCAGGTATTTCGCATTCGTACGCAACAATCGACAGCACCCTTGCCTGTCTGAATGCCACCACGAATAAGAGCCCAAGAAGTCGTCGGACAAGCTCGCGGCCGAGTCCTCGGTAGCATCAGCTACTCTTGCTTTCCGTACGAGCTACCGTCAATTCGCGCAGTCGCTATTGCATATGATGTCACCAAAAGCAATCACTTCGTTAGCGGCAAGGAGCCCGGGCCCAGCGGTAGCTCTACATGGAGGCACCAGCAGCCCCGACAGGCCGCCGCTGGCGCGCCGGCGTCCGGACCCGCGACCCCTAATGACGTTGCAGTCGATGTATTTCTTAATATCGCTTTTGGAAGAAGCAAGCCAGGTGTAAATCTCACAGTATTTTACTGATGATCTGGAAACGCAAATTTAGAACAAGTAGAACATTATATAAAATTTGTTGTGTGGTCGAGCGGAACCCACCCTTCGCTCTTCCCAGATTATCGTTGCTGCACGGAATGATTGTTAAAGCACCGACGGCTTCAGAGTTCGTCTTCTCCAACGTTTGCTTTTGCAGTACATTCCGCAATCTTTTCGTTATGAGTCGTCTGTTTCGGTTTCCCGATGTAGTTTTGCTCACAGCTCCCGACTTCTCTTAACCCCGAGCCACCACTAGCCGAAAATTCCGCACTGCAGTCCGGTCAATCTGCAGAGCTCGATAAGAGCATCGCGGTCGTTCCTGAGCTAATGAAACGGCCGTGTCTGTAGTTGTTCCCAGATGTCTCCCACAGCAACGGCCTCCCGGACGCCTGCATTACAGGAGTACGCCCCTACTCCCAGCCATACAATTGCATTTGAAAGCAGAATAACATGAGCTACAGAGCAACTCCGACTTTTGTGTCTGACCTACTTTTAATGATACTGTGGTCGGTTTAGTTACTACTATCGCTGCTGGACGAAGCAGACCAGTTGAAAGCCACACGGTATTCTTGTAACGAACAGGTAATGGAAATTTAGGTAAAACGATATCAAAAAAAGTTGCGTGGTGGAGCGACACATACAGTTGGCTCTTCGTAGATGATCATTGCTGCACGGAATAATTCTTAAGGCACCGACGCCTTCAGGAGTCGTGTTTGGAAGTTTTGCTTGCAGTATATTCCGCTATCTTTTCGTTATGAGTTGGTGTTTCGGCTTCCCGGTGTTTTTTTGTTTAGTGCATTTGCCTTCCCTTGACGCTAAGAAAGCACATGACGAAAGTGAAACACCACCGTCTGTTCATCTGCAGAGTGCGATGAAATTATTCACTCTACATTCATTGCCTTTAATATTCTTTCCATCAGTGGTGGGCGCTGCCTTCAGAAAGCGCTTTTCTTTCTGATTTACATGAAAGTTTGTGTTCCTCGGAGCTGGACTGCTTGGGATTACCTTCACTGCCACCGGCAGGTGGCTCGTTGGTCTAGGGGTATGATTCCTGCTTTGGGTGCAGGAGGTCCTGGGTTCAAATCCCGGACGAGCCCTATCGTTTTGACCGTGCTGAAGAGTAGGTGGAGCTCACCCACGTTTGTAGCTCTGCAATGAAGAACAGATGCGTGCCGCAGCACGCTGTGTGTGGCCCTACGGTCATGAAGGGACCGTTTGATATGGCAAGAATCTGATACCAGTAAATTACATAGGTCGATTTCTGTAGAAGAGCCGACAGTAATCTTGCATGCAACGGAAAACAAAGGTTGTCTTTGCAGAACGTGTGCACCGTGAGTGGAGACGAAGCTCAATCGTGGAGCAGTCTACCTTCATCTGATTAGCGACAACGTCAACCAAAGAGTGGGATACAAGACTGAGCGTAGTTACGAGTTTCTCACTATTAGTTATGTTCACACTTCAACAGAGTTGTGACAAGGCGAGTGCAAAGAGATCAGGAAAGCCAGTATGAAGCGAACTTGAAGTAGTCTTGAAGAAATGGATACTAAATTTTGCAGGCCAGAATGGAGCTACGAGCGTTCTGAGTTACTGAATACCGGTGCACTATGGGAGCAAGAGCATTTGACAGTAAAATGAGGTAGCACACGACATTTATTATCCCGCACACGCAGACGTGACGTTATCTCGGAAATGGAATCCTAAAACGGGTTTAAAAAAAGTCGTGCTTCCGCCCGGGATCGAACCGGGGACCTTCTGCGTGTAAAGCAGACGTGATAACCGCTACACCACGGAAACGACGGTTTTGCCGTTGTACTACCTGGAAAACCGTAGCTCCAACAGATTTTTCCTGCGTAAGCAAGGGCATCGGCTACGAGCTCCGTCCGATTCTAGAAGTTGCTATAGTAAAAGACAACGATAAAAACAATCAAACCGCAACAGCCAGGGAGAACGCTGGGTGAGCAGCAGCTCTGCACGGTGATAGCAAGAACGGAGGCGATAGTCATGTGCATCGAGAAGGCTCGTTGGTCTAGGGGTATGATTCCTGCTTCGGGTGCAGGAGGTCCCGGGTTCAAATCCCGGACGAGCCCTTGCGTTTTGTGCAAACGTGTGGCGACTACCGGCATGCCGGCGGCTGTTCCGCGCATTTCCTGCCCTCCAGGTAAGCACAAAAACCTAGTAGCCGGTTCTGAAAGAGTTTCATGTATCATTTGAGCCATCTGCAGCCTGGTGGTTGGACGTTTGAAATTGATTTAAATGTTCACAGTAGAGATTGTAGCAAGTGTCTTGTTGAGTGCGACGAAAAAGTGATTACGCCCGGAATCGAAACGGAGACCTTCTGCCTGTTAGGCAGACGTGATAACCGCTACACCACGGAAACTGCTAAGCTCTGAGATCCACATGTGACACAACTTGCAGGACGATCACAACTTTGGCGTAAAAATCACTTTGCGGAAACGCACAATGCAGGTATTTCGCATTCGTACGCAACAATCGACAGCACCCTTGCCTGTCTGAATGCCACCACGAATAAGAGCCCAAGAAGTCGTCGGACAAGCTCGCGGCCGAGTCCTCGGTAGCATCAGCTACTCTTGCTTTCCGTACGAGCTACCGTCAATTCGCGCAGTCGCTATTGCATATGATGTCACCAAAAGCAATCACTTCGTTAGCGGCAAGGAGCCCGGGCCCAGCGGTAGCTCTACATGGAGGCACCAGCAGCCCCGACAGGCCGCCGCTGGCGCGCCGGCGTCCGGACCCGCGACCCCTAATGACGTTGCAGTCGATGTATTTCTTAATATCGCTTTTGGAAGAAGCAAGCCAGGTGTAAATCACACAGTATTTTACTGATGATCTGGAAACGCAAATTTAGAACAAGTAGAACATTATATAAAATTTGTTGTGTGGTCGAGCGGAACCCACCCTTCGCTCTTCCCAGATTATCGTTGCTGCACGGAATGATTGTTAAAGCACCGACGGCTTCAGAGTTCGTCTTCTCCAACGTTTGCTTTTGCAGTACATTCCGCAATCTTTTCGTTATGAGTCGTCTGTTTCGGTTTCCCGATGTAGTTTTGCTCACAGCTCCCGACTTCTCTTAACCCCGAGCCACCACTAGCCGAAAATTCCGCACTGCAGTCCGGTCAATCTGCAGAGCTCGATAAGAGCATCGCGGTCGTTCCTGAGCTAATGAAACGGCCGTGTCTGTAGTTGTTCCCAGATGTCTCCCACAGCAACGGCCTCCCGGACGCCTGCATTACAGGAGTACGCCCCTACTCCCAGCCATACAATTGCATTTGAAAGCAGAATAACATGAGCTACAGAGCAACTCCGACTTTTGTGTCTGACCTACTTTTAATGATACTGTGGTCGGTTTAGTTACTACTATCGCTGCTGGACGAAGCAGACCAGTTGAAAGCCACACGGTATTCTTGTAACGAACAGGTAATGGAAATTTAGGTAAAACGATATCAAAAAAAGTTGCGTGGTGGAGCGACACATACAGTTGGCTCTTCGTAGATGATCATTGCTGCACGGAATAATTCTTAAGGCACCGACGCCTTCAGGAGTCGTGTTTGGAAGTTTTGCTTGCAGTATATTCCGCTATCTTTTCGTTATGAGTTGGTGTTTCGGCTTCCCGGAGTTTTTTTGTTTAGTGCATTTGCCTTCCCTTGACGCTAAGAAAGCACATGACGAAAGTGAAACACCACCGTCTGTTCATCTGCAGAGTGCGATGAAATTATTCACTCTACATTCATTGCCTTTAATATTCTTTCCATCAGTGGTGGGCGCTGCCTTCAGAAAGCGCTTTTCTTTCTGATTTACATGAAAGTTTGTGTTCCTCGGAGCTGGACTGCTTGGGATTACCTTCACTGCCACCAGCAGGTGGCTCGTTGGTATTCTGGCTTTAGCCGTCGCCGCGGTCGGACGTGCTTGTTGTTTACTCCGCGTACGTTAGCGCTATCGCCGGTGTTTGGTGTTTACGTGAAGTTAGCTGTACATTTTCGCTGTTATTTTTTGAGTGGTGTCTCTGATAAGTGTTTTTATAGTGCTTTCGTCCGTTCCACGTCTCGTGCTTCGCCGCAATTTCGGTTGTTGCCGGAATTTCGTCGGAACCGACGACCATGTCTGACACCGTCAGGAAGAATACTTTAGTCTTCTCGTTCGAGAAAGAAACACGGCCGGTCCAACCCACTGCGCTGGAAATCCACGATTGGCTGACTGAGGTAATCGGTATAAATTCTGACTCTGTTCATACCACGCAATTAGATGCTGAAAAATACTGTGTTTTTGTTAAATTTCTGAACTCAGTGACAGTCGATAAGTTGCTTGCAAAATGGGGTAATTCCGTCGAATTTGTTCATCGAGACGGTTCAAAAAGTAATGTCTCTGTACGAAAAGCTGATATCATGTACACCAATGTCAGGATTTTGAATGTTCCAATTGAAATTGATAATCAGTTGATCAAGGACGCTCTATCTAAATATGGCGAAGTTAAATCTATCTATAACGAAAGATGGTCGAAGCTATACAAGATACAGTGTTTTAATGGCATTAGATCCGTTGAAATGGAGGTGAAAGCCAACATTCCGTCCCATATATCCGTTGCAGGCCATAAAGCACATGTTGTGTATTCTGGTCAGGAGCGCACGTGCAATATTTGCAATGAGACAGGTCATTTCCGACAAGATTGTCCGCGCCGTGTTTTTGTTCTTCGGAACAATCTAACACAGCGTCAAAAACTGACCCTCAGCGATGTCTTACCAAATAGCACTTCCCTTCTTTCGGTTAACGACAGTGGTGCATGTACTTCTGCAGTGCCCGCCATAACTACTACGGAGTTCCCTCCCCTGAGCGTCATTACATCACACCCTTCTGTTCCCGATTGCGATCTCCAGAATAAGAAGCGACCGTTGGAAACGACCGATGACGGCTCGGACGGCGAGTCCGCCCGTAATTCGCCTTCCACCCGCAAGCAGAAGCAGTGTAATGCGGATGTGCTCGAGGAAACAAACAGTACATGTATTGACGTGACGACAGCCGCTGGGGCAACCCGGCCGCTGTCGGCGGCTGAACAGGTACAAACGGTCCACGGAGGGGCCGCAGTAACGATTGTCGCGGAGACGGAAGAGGCGCACTCCGAAGCACGAGAGGTGACGGAGCGGAACCCAACTCAAGAACTTACAGACCCACAAACCGCCGACTCAGTCAGTGCTCTGGAGCTAGTGACGGAAGAACAAGGAAATGGCACTCGTAAAAAGGACGCTGTTGAGGCAGCTTCGGTCACAACGGTGGTAAAGATAGACAATCCGAATGACGGCGCGTTGAACCAAGATGTCCGCAGACGCCGACTCAAACCGCAACCTAATCTCAAAGCTTCCCGTAACCAAAGCAAACAACAACCAGCACAAGAGGAAGCGACGGCCAAGAACGTCTTGTATGAAATCATCACGGAAAGACCTAAGGAGGTACCTTCAAGTGACATTAGTGATGCAAAGCCCCTCGGTAAAACTAAAACCCGAGATGTTCGGAATCCTGCACCAAAATGAGGCTGTAAGATGAAAAAAAAAAGGATTTTGTTGAACCAGTTTCATTTCTAATTGTACTACTGTCTTAGTCATATTTCAGAGGAACCAGATGAAGTGTTTACCGAGCTTCAAATACTGTCTATTCTTTTAGATGTTTGTTTAAGCGGAGTCGTTTCTCCCTTCTAGAAGCTGCACATCTCTTTTTTTTTTTATTAATATTTTGTTATCTTTTTAATCACTTATTTACTTTTTATGCAAACTAAATGTCCCAGGCATATACAATTACGACTATCAATATTAACAGGATTACATCCGTGACTAAAGTTACAGCGCTCAAGGATTATTTATATGAGTCAGGGACGGACATTGCTTTCCTACAGGAAGTAGTGCTGACTAATCTTACGGTGCCTGGATATTTGGCGATTTTAAATGTCTCACTTGACACCAACGTCGGTACAGCAATTTTAGTCAGGGAGGGGATTCCTGTCTCGGATATCGAGAGGTTGGACTCCGGCAGAGCGATAGGTATAAAAGTCTTTGGTTCTACCCTTATCAATCTGTATGCCCCTTCTGGCACATCCAATAGAATGGAAAGAGCACAGTTCTATAAAGAAGAAATCATTTATTTATTACGGAAAAACCCAAAAGATCTTATAATAGGCGGTGATTTTAATTGTGTGATAAATAAGAAAGACCAGGTTCCGAATTTTAATAACTGCAATGAACTGAAGCGTTTCGTTACTGTTTTACAGCTTAAGGATGCTTGGGAAATAATGTATCCCACATTTGTGGCATTTACATTCCTAGGTCCTCACTCACGTAGCAGGATCGACAGACTCTACATATCGCAAAGTCTAGTTAGCTCCTTCATTAAAGCAGAGACGATTCCAGTTTACTTTTCTGATCATAGCTCCGTGCTAGCTTCCATCAACCTTACTGCGCAACCCACTCGCCGTTTTAGAAGTTCATGGCACCTTAATACGTCACTGATGCAGGACGACGGATTAGAAGAAAGTTTGACAGAAGCGTGGGCATTGTGCCTCCGCTCTGCAGATAGACACGTCTCAGTACTAGACTGGTGGTGCAACAGGGCAAAGCCTAAACTGAGAAAAGTTCTCATCCAGTATAGTGTACAACGATCGAAAGACTTGAAAAATTCCATAGAATTTTATTATACCATGCTGCGAAATTTATATGAGCAGGCAAACACTTCCAACGTCCGTCTGGCAGATATCAAGCAAACTAAGGCCAAATTGCTCAGTCTTAAAAGACAGCAGATGGAGGGTCTGAAATTAAAATCCAAGGCTAAGACAGTCGTGGAGGATGAACATGCTTCCTTGTACCATCTACTGAAGCACGAAAGAAACAGGAGACGCACCTTCATTGATGGACTTCAGTCTGAAACTGGCGAGACACTCACGACTCAGAGAGACATCGTCAATGCAGTGCACAAATATTACGAAGACCTATACACTGCCAACCCGGTATGTGAAGAGTCCTTCGATGAGTTCCTTAGTTCCATAGCTCCACAGGTCTCGGACGAGGAAAACGAAGACCTTCTCGTTGAGTGTACTAACGAAGATATCCACAGAATCATCTGCAAATCTCCTCTGAGGAAATCGCCGGGACCGGATGGTTTGCCTGTTGAATTTTATAAACGATACTGGCCACTGATTGGTGACATGTTTACCCGAATGACGAACGAGGTGCTTCAGGGAAAGCATTTACCTGTTGTTTTTAAAGAGAGCACAATAGTACTAATCCCAAAAAATGCTGCAAAAAGAAACCTCAACAACTTTCGTCCTATCTCCCTGTTAAACTCCGATTATAAAATCATCGGCAGAATTTTAAACAACAGACTCTCACAGTTGGCCAAAAAGATAGTAAGTCCATACCAGTCCTGTGTGCCTACCAAGAGCATTTTCAAAAGCATAGCTGAATATAGAGATATAATTGCAATCACTGCTGTGACCACCATAAAATGTGCTATCATGTTTATTGACTTCCAGAAAGCATTTGATCGTGTGGATCATAGATTCCTTAGTGCCACACTGAACAAAATAGGTTTTAATGAGCGAGTCGTAAGTGTGATCAGAAATGTTGCAACAGGCATCAGCGCTTGTATATCAGTTAACTGCCAGAGGACAAAGCAGATTCAGATCAGGCGCGGCGTTCCTCAAGGAAGCCCCCTCTCCATGTTCCTATTCGTGCTTTCATTAGAACCTTTCCTCCGCAGTGTTCATGCCACTCTAACTGGCATCACATTATCTGGTCACCGAACAGTCATAAACGCCTATGCCGATGATGTCGGAGTCGTCCTGCGAAATCCCGACGACATTTTGAAATTGGAAACGCTAATTAAAAAGTACTGTAGAGTCTCCGGAGCAGGTGTCAACGCAAACAAAAGCAAACTCCTAAACCTGCGGGGTTTTCAACATACCACCTTAGCCTGGGCCACAATGGTCACCCAATGCAAAGCACTAGGAATAACACTGACACCTTGTCCGTTAAAAATGGCAGCTATCAATTGGAGAAATACGTCGGGACAACTTCTTGGAACAACAAGGGAAAACCTCCACCGTAACATGAACCAAGTTCAGAGGGTGATTTTCATTAACCACTGCATTCTCTCCAGGAGTTACTTTATAGCACAGATCTTCCCACTACCGAAAATGATTGGAAAAAAGATAATGTCTACCATTGCCAGCTATCTTTGGAGAGGGGATATATTCAGAGTCGACGCAAAAACTGCGACCTTAGATCCCGGGAATGGAGGTTTGGGGTTAGTTGACATCAGAAATAAGGCGTCTGCGCTTTTTATAAAAAGGACCGCCACTATCCTTAGCGACCACGCTGATAGCATTACAACTAAATTATTTGAAGTTGTCAGGCCTGCCAGTTTACAGGCGCCGGTGAATGTGCAAAAAATAAATAACCGGCTCCAGTACGTTCGTGTATATTTTGTGGAATTCAGCTATCTCGGCGGTGTCATCATCAACTCACGACGGATCACGGCCCGCGATATTCTGTGCCATCGAAAGAAAATGGAGGGGAGAAACAAATTGGAAAGTAAATACCCACACACTGATTGGGACGCCATATGGAAAAATATTAATATGCGTGGTCTACCATCGGACGTCAAGTCAGCGTGGTATAAAACAGTGAATGAGACCGTAAGCACCAATGAAAGGTTACATGCAATCGGCGTTAGCGACACGAACCTATGTCTCAAATGTAAATTGATCGACACGTTAGTGCACAGATTCACGTGCGGTGGCAATCTACAACTCTGTAATTGGATTAGGGAACAACTGGCTTTTCTTACGAGATCTTCGGTGGAAAATTTTCCCCCTGTTACATTCCTCAGGCCTCAGACTTGCTATTTTCCAGCAGCAAAAAACAACTCGGTCCATTGGTTAATGGGACACTATGTGAATTACGTAATTAATCACCTGGGAAATGACAATTCCACTGATTTTTACATGTACTTGAAGTGTGCTTTTTATAACGCCCTGAAATATAAAGACCACAAGAAAAACTACGGCAATATGCTTAAAATTGTATTCGAGCGACTGGGCATTGGTTGACAAGCCAACGAGATAAACAAAAATCGTTTATTTAAGCGAAACGACGCTTAAACAAAAACAATTGGGGAGAAGTACAATTTTACAGTTTCATATTACAATCACTTATCCTCTGCTGGCAAAGAAGGCTATTTTGTTTATTGCACAGAAGAAGCCGAAGCCGAAAGCCAGTATCGCAGGGTTAAAGATAAATTGTTTTCTTATACATTCATTTTATGACTGAGAAGGAAGTCTCATTTGTTTCCATGGAAGGGAACATACTTTTTTATTATTATTATTAATCTCAAGAAGGAAAGGAGGCTATGGAATTAGTGCCTTAACATAAAATTCCTTCTTCACATTCCATGAAGATTTTTCTTTTACAATAAAAAAATAACAAACAAACAAAAATAATAATAATAACAATAAAAAACTAAACAGAAATTAAAAAAAATAATATACAGGTTCAGGGTCCACTACTTCCTACAACTTTATTATATATTACAAAGAAGTATGCTAGGTTGCCGAGAAGCAGTGGATGAGAAAAAAAAAAAAAAAAAAAAAAGCACTAAAGCTATAACCTTCAATCTCTATTGCCTCGGCATGACATAAATTTTTTGTTTCAAATGAAGCATCTTTTGGTTCAGGATTTCGAAGGCAAAACAGCATATATCTACGTATACACAAGATGTAAAATTTCTTATTGAAAACTATGATAAAGACACGCCTCAGCAACAGGACTGGGTGGAGACATCGCGGCCAGGCCTCGAGATTTTGACCCCTGCCCGCTTTGCCTCCGCCTGCCTCATGCTGCCAAGTTCCTTACAAAAAAAAAAAAAAAAAAATAAAAATAAAAAAAAAATTGGATAAGGCGTTTTTAAAAAAATAAAAAAAAAGGCGGAAGAATCAAAAAAAAAAATGGTGTAACGGTTAGCACTCTGGACTCTGAATCCAGCGATCCGAGTTCGAATCTCGGTGGTAAATAAAAAAAAAAAAAAAGGGGTATGATTCCTGCTTTGGGTGCAGGAGGTCCCGGGTTCAAATCCCGGACGAGCCCTATCGTTTTGACCGTGCTGAAGAGTAGGTGGAGCTCACCCACGTTTGTAGCTCTGCAATGAAGAACAGATGCGTGCCGCAGCACGCTGTGTGTGGCCCTACGGTCATGAAGGGACCGTTTGATATGGCAAGAATCTGATACCAGTAAATTACATAGGTCGATTTCTGTAGAAGAGCCGACAGTAATCTTGCATGCAACGGAAAACAAAGGTTGTCTTTGCAGAACGTGTGCACCGTGAGTGGAGACGAAGCTCAATCGTGGAGCAGTCTACCTTCATCTGATTAGCGACAACGTCAACCAAAGAGTGGGATACAAGACTGAGCGTAGTTACGAGTTTCTCACTATTAGTTATGTTCACACTTCAACAGAGTTGTGACAAGGCGAGTGCAAAGAGATCAGGAAAGCCAGTATGAAGCGAACTTGAAGTAGTCTTGAAGAAATGGATACTAAATTTTGCAGGCCAGAATGGAGCTACGAGCGTTCTGAGTTACTGAATACCGGTGCACTATGGGAGCAAGAGCATTTGACAGTAAAATGAGGTAGCACACGACATTTATTATCCCGCACACGCAGACGTGACGTTATCTCGGAAATGGAATCCTAAAACGGGTTTAAAAAAAGTCGTGCTTCCGCCCGGGATCGAACCGGGGACCTTCTGCGTGTAAAGCAGACGTGATAACCGCTACACCACGGAAACGACGGCTTTGCCGTTGTACTACCTGGAAAACCGTAGCTCCAACAGATTTTTCCTGCGTAAGCAAGGGCATCGGCTACGAGCTCCGTCCGATTCTAGAAGTTGCTATAGTAAAAGACAACGATAAAAACAATCAAACCGCAACAGCCAGGGAGAACGCTGGGTGAGCAGCAGCTCTGCACGGTGATAGCAAGAACGGAGGCGATAGTCATGTGCATCGAGAAGGCTCGTTGGTCTAGGGGTATGATTCCTGCTTCGGGTGCAGGAGGTCCCGGGTTCAAATCCCGGACGAGCCCTTGCGTTTTGTGCAAACGTGTGGCGACTACCGGCATGCCGGCGGCTGTTCCGCGCATTTCCTGCCCTCCAGGTAAGCACAAAAACCTAGTAGCCGGTTCTGAAAGAGTTTCATGTATCATTTGAGCCATCTGCAGCCTGGTGGTTGGACGTTTGAAATTGATTTAAATGTTCACAGTAGAGATTGTAGCAAGTGTCTTGTTGAGTGCGACGAAAAAGTGATTACGCCCGGAATCGAAACGGAGACCTTCTGCCTGTTAGGCAGACGTGATAACCGCTACACCACGGAAACTGCTAAGCTCTGAGATCCACATGTGACACAACTTGCAGGACGATCACAACTTTGGCGTAAAAATCACTTTGCGGAAACGCACAATGCAGGTATTTCGCATTCGTACGCAACAATCGACAGCACCCTTGCCTGTCTGAATGCCACCACGAATAAGAGCCCAAGAAGTCGTCGGACAAGCTCGCGGCCGAGTCCTCGGTAGCATCAGCTACTCTTGCTTTCCGTACGAGCTACCGTCAATTCGCGCAGTCGCTATTGCATATGATGTCACCAAAAGCAATCACTTCGTTAGCGGCAAGGAGCCCGGGCCCAGCGGTAGCTCTACATGGAGGCACCAGCAGCCCCGACAGGCCGCCGCTGGCGCGCCGGCGTCCGGACCCGCGACCCCTAATGACGTTGCAGTCGATGTATTTCTTAATATCGCTTTTGGAAGAAGCAAGCCAGGTGTAAATCACACAGTATTTTACTGATGATCTGGAAACGCAAATTTAGAACAAGTAGAACATTATATAAAATTTGTTGTGTGGTCGAGCGGAACCCACCCTTCGCTCTTCCCAGATTATCGTTGCTGCACGGAATGATTGTTAAAGCACCGACGGCTTCAGAGTTCGTCTTCTCCAACGTTTGCTTTTGCAGTACATTCCGCAATCTTTTCGTTATGAGTCGTCTGTTTCGGTTTCCCGATGTAGTTTTGCTCACAGCTCCCGACTTCTCTTAACCCCGAGCCACCACTAGCCGAAAATTCCGCACTGCAGTCCGGTCAATCTGCAGAGCTCGATAAGAGCATCGCGGTCGTTCCTGAGCTAATGAAACGGCCGTGTCTGTAGTTGTTCCCAGATGTCTCCCACAGCAACGGCCTCCCGGACGCCTGCATTACAGGAGTACGCCCCTACTCCCAGCCATACAATTGCATTTGAAAGCAGAATAACATGAGCTACAGAGCAACTCCGACTTTTGTGTCTGACCTACTTTTAATGATACTGTGGTCGGTTTAGTTACTACTATCGCTGCTGGACGAAGCAGACCAGTTGAAAGCCACACGGTATTCTTGTAACGAACAGGTAATGGAAATTTAGGTAAAACGATATCAAAAAAAGTTGCGTGGTGGAGCGACACATACAGTTGGCTCTTCGTAGATGATCATTGCTGCACGGAATAATTCTTAAGGCACCGACGCCTTCAGGAGTCGTGTTTGGAAGTTTTGCTTGCAGTATATTCCGCTATCTTTTCGTTATGAGTTGGTGTTTCGGCTTCCCGGTGTTTTTTTGTTTAGTGCATTTGCCTTCCCTTGACGCTAAGAAAGCACATGACGAAAGTGAAACACCACCGTCTGTTCATCTGCAGAGTGCGATGAAATTATTCACTCTACATTCATTGCCTTTAATATTCTTTCCATCAGTGGTGGGCGCTGCCTTCAGAAAGCGCTTTTCTTTCTGATTTACATGAAAGTTTGTGTTCCTCGGAGCTGGACTGCTTGGGATTACCTTCACTGCCACCGGCAGGTGGCTCGTTGGTCTAGGGGTATGATTCCTGCTTTGGGTGCAGGAGGTCCCGGGTTCAAATCCCGGACGAGCCCTATCGTTTTGACCGTGCTGAAGAGTAGGTGGAGCTCACCCACGTTTGTAGCTCTGCAATGAAGAACAGATGCGTGCCGCAGCACGCTGTGTGTGGCCCTACGGTCATGAAGGGACCGTTTGATATGGCAAGAATCTGATACCAGTAAATTACATAGGTCGATTTCTGTAGAAGAGCCGACAGTAATCTTGCATGCAACGGAAAACAAAGGTTGTCTTTGCAGAACGTGTGCACCGTGAGTGGAGACGAAGCTCAATCGTGGAGCAGTCTACCTTCATCTGATTAGCGACAACGTCAACCAAAGAGTGGGATACAAGACTGAGCGTAGTTACGAGTTTCTCACTATTAGTTATGTTCACACTTCAACAGAGTTGTGACAAGGCGAGTGCAAAGAGATCAGGAAAGCCAGTATGAAGCGAACTTGAAGTAGTCTTGAAGAAATGGATACTAAATTTTGCAGGCCAGAATGGAGCTACGAGCGTTCTGAGTTACTGAATACCGGTGCACTATGGGAGCAAGAGCATTTGACAGTAAAATGAGGTAGCACACGACATTTATTATCCCGCACACGCAGACGTGACGTTATCTCGGAAATGGAATCCTAAAACGGGTTTAAAAAAAGTCGTGCTTCCGCCCGGGATCGAACCGGGGACCTTCTGCGTGTAAAGCAGACGTGATAACCGCTACACCACGGAAACGACGGTTTTGCCGTTGTACTACCTGGAAAACCGTAGCTCCAACAGATTTTTCCTGCGTAAGCAAGGGCATCGGCTACGAGCTCCGTCCGATTCTAGAAGTTGCTATAGTAAAAGACAACGATAAAAACAATCAAACCGCAACAGCCAGGGAGAACGCTGGGTGAGCAGCAGCTCTGCACGGTGATAGCAAGAACGGAGGCGATAGTCATGTGCATCGAGAAGGCTCGTTGGTCTAGTGGTATGATTCCTGCTTCGGGTGCAGGATGTCCCGGGTTCATATCCCGGACGAGCCCTTGCGTTTTGTGCAAACGTGTGGCGACTACCGGCATGCCGGCGGCTGTTCCGCGCATTTCCTGCCCTCCAGGTAAGCACAAAAACCTAGTAGCCGGTTCTGAAAGAGTTTCATGTATCATTTGAGCCATCTGCAGCCTGGTGGTTGGACGTTTGAAATTGATTTAAATGTTCACAGTAGAGATTGTAGCAAGTGTCTTGTTGAGTGCGACGAAAAAGTGATTACGCCCGGAATCGAAACGGAGACCTTCTGCCTGTTAGGCAGACGTGATAACCGCTACACCACGGAAACTGCTAAGCTCTGAGATCCACATGTGACACAACTTGCAGGACGATCACAACTTTGGCGTAAAAATCACTTTGCGGAAACGCACAATGCAGGTATTTCGCATTCGTACGCAACAATCGACAGCACCCTTGCCTGTCTGAATGCCACCACGAATAAGAGCCCAAGAAGTCGTCGGACAAGCTCGCGGCCGAGTCCTCGGTAGCATCAGCTACTCTTGCTTTCCGTACGAGCTACCGTCAATTCGCGCAGTCGCTATTGCATATGATGTCACCAAAAGCAATCACTTCGTTAGCGGCAAGGAGCCCGGGCCCAGCGGTAGATCTACATGGAGGCACCAGCAGCCCCGACAGGCCGCCGCTGGCGCGCCGGCGTCCGGACCCGCGACCCCTAATGACGTTGCAGTCGATGTATTTCTTAATATCGCTTTTGGAAGAAGCAAGCCAGGTGTAAATCACACAGTATTTTACTGATGATCTGGAAACGCAAATTTAGAACAAGTAGAACATTATATAAAATTTGTTGTGTGGTCGAGCGGAACCCACCCTTCGCTCTTCCCAGATTATCGTTGCTGCACGGAATGATTGTTAAAGCACCGACGGCTTCAGAGTTCGTCTTCTCCAACGTTTGCTTTTGCAGTACATTCCGCAATCTTTTCGTTATGAGTCGTCTGTTTCGGTTTCCCGATGTAGTTTTGCTCACACCTCCCGACTTCTCTTAACCCCGAGCCACCACTAGCCGAAAATTCCGCACTGCAGTCCGGTCAATCTGCAGAGCTCGATAAGAGCATCGCGGTCGTTCCTGAGCTAATGAAACGGCCGTGTCTGTAGTTGTTCCCAGATGTCTCCCACAGCAACGGCCTCCCGGACGCCTGCATTACAGGAGTACGCCCCTACTCCCAGCCATACAATTGCATTTGAAAGCAGAATAACATGAGCTACAGAGCAACTCCGACTTTTGTGTCTGACCTACTTTTAATGATACTGTGGTCGGTTTAGTTACTACTATCGCTGCTGGACGAAGCAGACCAGTTGAAAGCCACACGGTATTCTTGTAACGAACAGGTAATGGAAATTTAGGTAAAACGATATCAAAAAAAGTTGCGTGGTGGAGCGACACATACAGTTGGCTCTTCGTAGATGATCATTGCTGCACGGAATAATTCTTAAGGCACCGACGCCTTCAGGAGTCGTGTTTGGAAGTTTTGCTTGCAGTATATTCCGCTATCTTTTCGTTATGAGTTGGTGTTTCGGCTTCCCGGTGTTTTTTTGTTTAGTGCATTTGCCTTCCCTTGACGCTAAGAAAGCACATGACGAAAGTGAAACACCACCGTCTGTTCATCTGCAGAGTGCGATGAAATTATTCACTCTACATTCATTGCCTTTAATATTCTTTCCATCAGTGGTGGGCGCTGCCTTCAGAAAGCGCTTTTCTTTCTGATTTACATGAAAGTTTGTGTTCCTCGGAGCTGGACTGCTTGGGATTACCTTCACTGCCACCGGCAGGTGGCTCGTTGGTCTAGGGGTATGATTCCTGCTTTGGGTGCAGGAGGTCCCGGGTTCAAATCCCGGACGAGCCCTATCGTTTTGACCGTGCTGAAGAGTAGGTGGAGCTCACCCACGTTTGTAGCTCTGCAATGAAGAACAGATGCGTGCCGCAGCACGCTGTGTGTGGCCCTACGGTCATGAAGGGACCGTTTGATATGGCAAGAATCTGATACCAGTAAATTACATAGGTCGATTTCTGTAGAAGAGCCGACAGTAATCTTGCATGCAACGGAAAACAAAGGTTGTCTTTGCAGAACGTGTGCACCGTGAGTGGAGACGAAGCTCAATCGTGGAGCAGTCTACCTTCATCTGATTAGCGACAACGTCAACCAAAGAGTGGGATACAAGACTGAGCGTAGTTACGAGTTTCTCACTATTAGTTATGTTCACACTTCAACAGAGTTGTGACAAGGCGAGTGCAAAGAGATCAGGAAAGCCAGTATGAAGCGAACTTGAAGTAGTCTTGAAGAAATGGATACTAAATTTTGCAGGCCAGAATGGAGCTACGAGCGTTCTGAGTTACTGAATACCGGTGCACTATGGGAGCAAGAGCATTTGACAGTAAAATGAGGTAGCACACGACATTTATTATCCCGCACACGCAGACGTGACGTTATCTCGGAAATGGAATCCTAAAACGGGTTTAAAAAAAGTCGTGCTTCCGCCCGGGATCGAACCGGGGACCTTCTGCGTGTAAAGCAGACGTGATAACCGCTACACCACGGAAACGACGGTTTTGCCGTTGTACTACCTGGAAAACCGTAGCTCCAACAGATTTTTCCTGCGTAAGCAAGGGCATCGGCTACGAGCTCCGTCCGATTCTAGAAGTTGCTATAGTAAAAGACAACGATAAAAACAATCAAACCGCAACAGCCAGGGAGAACGCTGGGTGAGCAGCAGCTCTGCACGGTGATAGCAAGAACGGAGGCGATAGTCATGTGCATCGAGAAGGCTCGTTGGTCTAGTGGTATGATTCCTGCTTCGGGTGCAGGATGTCCCGGGTTCATATCCCGGACGAGCCCTTGCGTTTTGTGCAAACGTGTGGCGACTACCGGCATGCCGGCGGCTGTTCCGCGCATTTCCTGCCCTCCAGGTAAGCACAAAAACCTAGTAGCCGGTTCTGAAAGAGTTTCATGTATCATTTGAGCCATCTGCAGCCTGGTGGTTGGACGTTTGAAATTGATTTAAATGTTCACAGTAGAGATTGTAGCAAGTGTCTTGTTGAGTGCGACGAAAAAGTGATTACGCCCGGAATCGAAACGGAGACCTTCTGCCTGTTAGGCAGACGTGATAACCGCTACACCACGGAAACTGCTAAGCTCTGAGATCCACATGTGACACAACTTGCAGGACGATCACAACTTTGGCGTAAAAATCACTTTGCGGAAACGCACAATGCAGGTATTTCGCATTCGTACGCAACAATCGACAGCACCCTTGCCTGTCTGAATGCCACCACGAATAAGAGCCCAAGAAGTCGTCGGACAAGCTCGCGGCCGAGTCCTCGGTAGCATCAGCTACTCTTGCTTTCCGTACGAGCTACCGTCAATTCGCGCAGTCGCTATTGCATATGATGTCACCAAAAGCAATCACTTCGTTAGCGGCAAGGAGCCCGGGCCCAGCGGTAGCTCTACATGAAGGCACCAGCAGCCCCGACAGGCCGCCGCTGGCGCGCCGGCGTCCGGACCCGCGACCCCTAATGACGTTGCAGTCGATGTATTTCTTAATATCGCTTTTGGAAGAAGCAAGCCAGGTGTAAATCACACAGTATTTTACTGATGATCTGGAAACGCAAATTTAGAACAAGTAGAACATTATATAAAATTTGTTGTGTGGTCGAGCGGAACCCACCCTTCGCTCTTCCCAGATTATCGTTGCTGCACGGAATGATTGTTAAAGCACCGACGGCTTCAGAGTTCGTCTTCTCCAACGTTTGCTTTTGCAGTACATTCCGCAATCTTTTCGTTATGAGTCGTCTGTTTCGGTTTCCCGATGTAGTTTTGCTCACACCTCCCGACTTCTCTTAACCCCGAGCCACCACTAGCCGAAAATTCCGCACTGCAGTCCGGTCAATCTGCAGAGCTCGATAAGAGCATCGCGGTCGTTCCTGAGCTAATGAAACGGCCGTGTCTGTAGTTGTTCCCAGATGTCTCCCACAGCAACGGCCTCCCGGACGCCTGCATTACAGGAGTACGCCCCTACTCCCAGCCATACAATTGCATTTGAAAGCAGAATAACATGAGCTACAGAGCAACTCCGACTTTTGTGTCTGACCTACTTTTAATGATACTGTGGTCGGTTTAGTTACTACTATCGCTGCTGGACGAAGCAGACCAGTTGAAAGCCACACGGTATTCTTGTAACGAACAGGTAATGGAAATTTAGGTAAAACGATATCAAAAAAAGTTGCGTGGTGGAGCGACACATACAGTTGGCTCTTCGTAGATGATCATTGCTGCACGGAATAATTCTTAAGGCACCGACGCCTTCAGGAGTCGTGTTTGGAAGTTTTGCTTGCAGTATATTCCGCTATCTTTTCGTTATGAGTTGGTGTTTCGGCTTCCCGGTGTTTTTTTGTTTAGTGCATTTGCCTTCCCTTGACGCTAAGAAAGCACATGACGAAAGTGAAACACCACCGTCTGTTCATCTGCAGAGTGCGATGAAATTATTCACTCTACATTCATTGCCTTTAATATTCTTTCCATCAGTGGTGGGCGCTGCCTTCAGAAAGCGCTTTTCTTTCTGATTTACATGAAAGTTTGTGTTCCTCGGAGCTGGACTGCTTGGGATTACCTTCACTGCCACCGGCAGGTGGCTCGTTGGTCTAGGGGTATGATTCCTGCTTTGGGTGCAGGAGGTCCCGGGTTCAAATCCCGGACGAGCCCTATCGTTTTGACCGTGCTGAAGAGTAGGTGGAGCTCACCCACGTTTGTAGCTCTGCAATGAAGAACAGATGCGTGCCGCAGCACGCTGTGTGTGGCCCTACGGTCATGAAGGGACCGTTTGATATGGCAAGAATCTGATACCAGTAAATTACATAGGTCGATTTCTGTAGAAGAGCCGACAGTAATCTTGCATGCAACGGAAAACAAAGGTTGTCTTTGCAGAACGTGTGCACCGTGAGTGGAGACGAAGCTCAATCGTGGAGCAGTCTACCTTCATCTGATTAGCGACAACGTCAACCAAAGAGTGGGATACAAGACTGAGCGTAGTTACGAGTTTCTCACTATTAGTTATGTTCACACTTCAACAGAGTTGTGACAAGGCGAGTGCAAAGAGATCAGGAAAGCCAGTATGAAGCGAACTTGAAGTAGTCTTGAAGAAATGGATACTAAATTTTGCAGGCCAGAATGGAGCTACGAGCGTTCTGAGTTACTGAATACCGGTGCACTATGGGAGCAAGAGCATTTGACAGTAAAATGAGGTAGCACACGACATTTATTATCCCGCACACGCAGACGTGACGTTATCTCGGAAATGGAATCCTAAAACGGGTTTAAAAAAAGTCGTGCTTCCGCCCGGGATCGAACCGGGGACCTTCTGCGTGTAAAGCAGACGTGATAACCGCTACACCACGGAAACGACGGTTTTGCCGTTGTACTACCTGGAAAACCGTAGCTCCAACAGATTTTTCCTGCGTAAGCAAGGGCATCGGCTACGAGCTCCGTCCGATTCTAGAAGTTGCTATAGTAAAAGACAACGATAAAAACAATCAAACCGCAACAGCCAGGGAGAACGCTGGGTGAGCAGCAGCTCTGCACGGTGATAGCAAGAACGGAGGCGATAGTCATGTGCATCGAGAAGGCTCGTTGGTCTAGTGGTATGATTCCTGCTTCGGGTGCAGGATGTCCCGGGTTCATATCCCGGACGAGCCCTTGCGTTTTGTGCAAACGTGTGGCGACTACCGGCATGCCGGCGGCTGTTCCGCGCATTTCCTGCCCTCCAGGTAAGCACAAAAACCTAGTAGCCGGTTCTGAAAGAGTTTCATGTATCATTTGAGCCATCTGCAGCCTGGTGGTTGGACGTTTGAAATTGATTTAAATGTTCACAGTAGAGATTGTAGCAAGTGTCTTGTTGAGTGCGACGAAAAAGTGATTACGCCCGGAATCGAAACGGAGACCTTCTGCCTGTTAGGCAGACGTGATAACCGCTACACCACGGAAACTGCTAAGCTCTGAGATCCACATGTGACACAACTTGCAGGACGATCACAACTTTGGCGTAAAAATCACTTTGCGGAAACGCACAATGCAGGTATTTCGCATTCGTACGCAACAATCGACAGCACCCTTGCCTGTCTGAATGCCACCACGAATAAGAGCCCAAGAAGTCGTCGGACAAGCTCGCGGCCGAGTCCTCGGTAGCATCAGCTACTCTTGCTTTCCGTACGAGCTACCGTCAATTCGCGCAGTCGCTATTGCATATGATGTCACCAAAAGCAATCACTTCGTTAGCGGCAAGGAGCCCGGGCCCAGCGGTAGCTCTACATGGAGGCACCAGCAGCCCCGACAGGCCGCCGCTGGCGCGCCGGCGTCCGGACCCGCGACCCCTAATGACGTTGCAGTCGATGTATTTCTTAATATCGCTTTTGGAAGAAGCAAGCCAGGTGTAAATCACACAGTATTTTACTGATGATCTGGAAACGCAAATTTAGAACAAGTAGAACATTATATAAAATTTGTTGTGTGGTCGAGCGGAACCCACCCTTCGCTCTTCCCAGATTATCGTTGCTGCACGGAATGATTGTTAAAGCACCGACGGCTTCAGAGTTCGTCTTCTCCAACGTTTGCTTTTGCAGTACATTCCGCAATCTTTTCGTTATGAGTCGTCTGTTTCGGTTTCCCGATGTAGTTTTGCTCACAGCTCCCGACTTCTCTTAACCCCGAGCCACCACTAGCCGAAAATTCCGCACTGCAGTCCGGTCAATCTGCAGAGCTCGATAAGAGCATCGCGGTCGTTCCTGAGCTAATGAAACGGCCGTGTCTGTAGTTGTTCCCAGATGTCTCCCACAGCAACGGCCTCCCGGACGCCTGCATTACAGGAGTACGCCCCTACTCCCAGCCATACAATTGCATTTGAAAGCAGAATAACATGAGCTACAGAGCAACTCCGACTTTTGTGTCTGACCTACTTTTAATGATACTGTGGTCGGTTTAGTTACTACTATCGCTGCTGGACGAAGCAGACCAGTTGAAAGCCACACGGTATTCTTGTAACGAACAGGTAATGGAAATTTAGGTAAAACGATATCAAAAAAAGTTGCGTGGTGGAGCGACACATACAGTTGGCTCTTCGTAGATGATCATTGCTGCACGGAATAATTCTTAAGGCACCGACGCCTTCAGGAGTCGTGTTTGGAAGTTTTGCTTGCAGTATATTCCGCTATCTTTTCGTTATGAGTTGGTGTTTCGGCTTCCCGGTGTTTTTTTGTTTAGTGCATTTGCCTTCCCTTGACGCTAAGAAAGCACATGACGAAAGTGAAACACCACCGTCTGTTCATCTGCAGAGTGCGATGAAATTATTCACTCTACATTCATTGCCTTTAATATTCTTTCCATCAGTGGTGGGCGCTGCCTTCAGAAAGCGCTTTTCTTTCTGATTTACATGAAAGTTTGTGTTCCTCGGAGCTGGACTGCTTGGGATTACCTTCACTGCCACCGGCAGGTGGCTCGTTGGTCTAGGGGTATGATTCCTGCTTTGGGTGCAGGAGGTCCCGGGTTCAAATCCCGGACGAGCCCTATCGTTTTGACCGTGCTGAAGAGTAGGTGGAGCTCACCCACGTTTGTAGCTCTGCAATGAAGAACAGATGCGTGCCGCAGCACGCTGTGTGTGGCCCTACGGTCATGAAGGGACCGTTTGATATGGCAAGAATCTGATACCAGTAAATTACATAGGTCGATTTCTGTAGAAGAGCCGACAGTAATCTTGCATGCAACGGAAAACAAAGGTTGTCTTTGCAGAACGTGTGCACCGTGAGTGGAGACGAAGCTCAATCGTGGAGCAGTCTACCTTCATCTGATTAGCGACAACGTCAACCAAAGAGTGGGATACAAGACTGAGCGTAGTTACGAGTTTCTCACTATTAGTTATGTTCACACTTCAACAGAGTTGTGACAAGGCGAGTGCAAAGAGATCAGGAAAGCCAGTATGAAGCGAACTTGAAGTAGTCTTGAAGAAATGGATACTAAATTTTGCAGGCCAGAATGGAGCTACGAGCGTTCTGAGTTACTGAATACCGGTGCACTATGGGAGCAAGAGCATTTGACAGTAAAATGAGGTAGCACACGACATTTATTATCCCGCACACGCAGACGTGACGTTATCTCGGAAATGGAATCCTAAAACGGGTTTAAAAAAAGTCGTGCTTCCGCCCGGGATCGAACCGGGGACCTTCTGCGTGTAAAGCAGACGTGATAACCGCTACACCACGGAAACGACGGTTTTGCCGTTGTACTACCTGGAAAACCGTAGCTCCAACAGATTTTTCCTGCGTAAGCAAGGGCATCGGCTACGAGCTCCGTCCGATTCTAGAAGTTGCTATAGTAAAAGACAACGATAAAAACAATCAAACCGCAACAGCCAGGGAGAACGCTGGGTGAGCAGCAGCTCTGCACGGTGATAGCAAGAACGGAGGCGATAGTCATGTGCATCGAGAAGGCTCGTTGGTCTAGTGGTATGATTCCTGCTTCGGGTGCAGGATGTCCCGGGTTCATATCCCGGACGAGCCCTTGCGTTTTGTGCAAACGTGTGGCGACTACCGGCATGCCGGCGGCTGTTCCGCGCATTTCCTGCCCTCCAGGTAAGCACAAAAACCTAGTAGCCGGTTCTGAAAGAGTTTCATGTATCATTTGAGCCATCTGCAGCCTGGTGGTTGGACGTTTGAAATTGATTTAAATGTTCACAGTAGAGATTGTAGCAAGTGTCTTGTTGAGTGCGACGAAAAAGTGATTACGCCCGGAATCGAAACGGAGACCTTCTGCCTGTTAGGCAGACGTGATAACCGCTACACCACGGAAACTGCTAAGCTCTGAGATCCACATGTGACACAACTTGCAGGACGATCACAACTTTGGCGTAAAAATCACTTTGCGGAAACGCACAATGCAGGTATTTCGCATTCGTACGCAACAATCGACAGCACCCTTGCCTGTCTGAATGCCACCACGAATAAGAGCCCAAGAAGTCGTCGGACAAGCTCGCGGCCGAGTCCTCGGTAGCATCAGCTACTCTTGCTTTCCGTACGAGCTACCGTCAATTCGCGCAGTCGCTATTGCATATGATGTCACCAAAAGCAATCACTTCGTTAGCGGCAAGGAGCCCGGGCCCAGCGGTAGCTCTACATGAAGGCACCAGCAGCCCCGACAGGCCGCCGCTGGCGCGCCGGCGTCCGGACCCGCGACCCCTAATGACGTTGCAGTCGATGTATTTCTTAATATCGCTTTTGGAAGAAGCAAGCCAGGTGTAAATCACACAGTATT